>NW_017803932.1:1413969-1419595 GCF_001625305.1 Branchiostoma belcheri | reverse complement strand
CTTGATTAACACCTGCACAGAGCATTTCCACCTGCACAGAGCATTTCTTGCTGATTGGCTGTTGGGATTTAACTTGATTAACACCTGCACAGAGCATTTCCATACTGACAGTATGTCTTTATTCAAGTGTTTTGGTAGGTATTCAAGCTTTTCTGCTCCAGCATTGGAATGCGGGCATGTAACTTTTTTTTTTTTTTTGAAAATCAACAGTTTGCATTATGCAATTAAAAATCCTAACCAATAAAGTAGGGAATAGCTATCCAACTGTTGTTTTAGTTGTATGTTACTTCATATTATAGTTATATCAATGTAAATCATTGTTTTCCCTTGTGTTTCTCATTCTTTCCCTGCCATGTCGTAAAATGTGGTGAACCCATCGCTGTATTTGCTCCAAAGCAAATATTGGCCTTTCTAGTAATATATCCGATCTTCTATTCGCCGCTCCCTGAAGTGGGGAACTTAGCAGCTGCTAATATTAGCCTGTTATTTTTCAAAAGTGGAGTACACGTGCGCAGACCAGCTCTGTCCTTGTGTATCCTAAGAATACGAATGTATCCTAACATAAAGATACAAGATCGATGTTGTTTCCAAACAATCCAAGAACATCGCCCTTTTGAGAAGACACGCATGGGCTATGTCACAGGAAATCTGTAAAATGGTTGTATGTGCTCTGGTCCTATCTGTGGCACAATACTGTCTACCAGTTCGGAGTCGAACACTGGTAAGAACAGGGCATGCAGATTGATTTTGAAATGCTCACTAGACACACCTGTCAAGCAAATGCACTCGGATCTGGGTTGACTGACGGTCAGAGAGAGGTTCGCTACCAGTACTTTAAATATGTTTTTCAGAATTCTTAACAGTCATGAACCCCAAAACATCTACAGTTCCATTGTTCCCGTCCATTCTACCCACAAGTATTCAACAAGATTTGCCAATACTTGCAGTTTCAAACTACCTAAACCAAAAACAAACAGCAAAATGCGAACATTTCTCTACCGCGCTATTAATCTATGGAACACCCAGTATCAAAACACTAACCAGTCCGCATCAATTCAAAAAGGCCATCCACCAGTTGTACATATACATAAGTTAAATTGTATATATTAAGTTACGCTATTGTTTAACCTGTATATAATTTGTGATGATTATGTATGTTCATTCTCTTTTATTGTGTCGTCAGTATGTTTTCTTTAATATGTTTTTGAACCCTGGAAGATTAGTCCTCATGGACTAATGGGTATCGAAATAAACGAATAAACGAACGAAACCTTTGCGTAATTTCCCCCTTAGCGACTTTTGAGATGAAGATTTGAAAAAAAATACATCTGCAAAGATATTGATCGGCGCGTGAACAAACAGCTGAGCCCAAATCCATAGAAAGGCTAGTAGTAGGAGAACTTTTCTCAGTCCCTGCCTTTTAACGTTCCTTATATAGTACCTGCTAATATCACATTGTTGTACAATGGCATATCATGTCATGTCCTATACATGTCATACACATATATTTCTTTCAATTCTCAAATGTCTGGTTGGCTATGTATGCAGAAGCGGTCCATTTGTGTATCTGAAATGCTACCCTGCTACACGGGGTTACTTTTTCCTGGACTCATTTTGAAGGCGACAATTATTTCGTCGATTAATTCGAACCAGATTTTATCATCAACCACCGACGACTTGCTGTGGATGAATTCTAACGCAGTTGACCGAATTTCTGGCTTCTTAGATACAAAAGGCGTGAACGTCAAGAACTCCAGAAGAGACTTCCCGGTCTCCGAGTCCTCCTTAAAACACTCAGTGACGTTGATGTTGAGTTCATCCTCCGAGGTGACGTAACTGATGCCCCTTGCGTCAAACCACTGTCTGACGTCACCGGACGTACGGAACGACGTCTTCAAACGGTCACCCTGGCCGAACTCATCCCACAACTTGTGATACAGCTTTCCCTGCTCACTTTTGTCTGTGAAAAATAGAGTTTATAAACCCGTTTTATTATTTTAGTTTAGCGCAGTATGTATTAATGAGTGATGGCCAGTTCAGCACTAAGGAGAGGTCCTGTCACAGGTATGTAATAGTTAGTGATAACCAGTTCAGCACTAAGGAGAGGTCCAGTCACAGGTATGTAATAGTTAGTGATAACCAGTTCAGCACTAAGGAGAGGTCCTGTCACAGGTATGTAATAGTTAGTGATAACCAGTTCAGCACTAAGGAGAGGTCCAGTCACAGGTATGTAATAGTTAGTGATAACCAGTTCAGCACTAAGGAAAGGTCCAGTTACAGCTATGTAATAGTTAGTGATAACCAGTTCAGCACTAAGGAGAGGTCCTGTAACAGGTATGTAATAGTTAGTGATAACCAGTTCAGCACTAAGGAGAGGTCCTGTAACAGGTATGTAATAGTTAGTGATAACCAGTTCAGCACTAAGGAGAGGTCCAGTCACAGGTATATAATAGTTAGTGATAACCAGTTCAGCACTAAGGAGAGGTCCAGTCACAGGTATGTATTAGTTAGTGATAACCAGTTCAGCACTAAGGAGAGGTCCTGTCACAGGTATATAATAGTTAGTGATAACCAGTTCAGCACTAAGGAGAGGTCCAGTCACAGGTATGTATTAGTTAGTGATAACCAGTTCGGCACTAAGGAGAGGTCCAGCCACAGGTATATAATAGTTAGTGATAACCAGTTCAGCACTAAGGAGAGGTCCTGTCACAGGTATGTATTAGTTAGTGATAACCAGTTCAGCACTAAGGAGAGGTCCTGTCACAGGTATATAATAGTTAGTGATAACCAGTTCAGCACTAAGGAGAGGTCCAGTCACAGGTATGTAATAGTTAGTGATAACCAGTTCAGCACTAAGGAGAGGTCCAGTCACAGGTATGTAATAGTTAGTGATAACCAGTTCAGCACTAAGGAGAGGTCCAGTCACAGGTATATAATACAGTTAGTGGTAATTAGTTCTCATGTGAAAGAATAATTCATTTCATTGCAAGTTGTTTTCTAGTCAGTATTTTCCATGTTGTCGATTGATTGCTGATAGTTAAGAAAGGACATCAGACCAACTTTGAATATATTCAATTATCCGAGAAAGCTTTAAGACGTCACATGTGATTTAATGCAACGCAATAGGAAACAACTTCCGTGATAAATTAAAGGCGAATAAAATAGAATAAAGAATGATAGACGTAACTCTGGTAGTTCTTGTCCTTTAGGGGCGGAAAGGCGTTTTTCTAGCTCACCTGATTCCAAGGCGACCATCATGTACCCGCCGTCTGTAACTTGTTCCCACATGTTTCGCAAGGTGGCATGCATGTCTTCCACATTGTACAGAACGTGGACCCCATGGACCAGATGGAACTTTGTGTCTCCCTTTGTCTGGAAGTACTCCTCTGCTGTCTGCTGGCGCCAATCACACTTCACAGCACCGAGGCTCGTGTCGTCGCGCACCAGTGCCTACGTGATTTACAGTGACCTGAGGTTTTATTATCTTGAAGTTATATGTAATGAAACAATGTTTGCTCCTTGGAAGTACGTTTTTCGTGAACTGCGGTGCACAAGACGAGGGTCACCTTTTACTGCTTAAAAGTGGTAGGGAAGACTTCACATCGGATCATTTAAACTACACGTCAAGTTTTGTACCCTCGTACCCGTGCATGTATACTAGTAACTCATCACGGTTGCTGCGTTAGAATTCAGATCAGCTATTTATAACGGTTTGTTGAAACAACATTTGTTTCCGTAAACACGCTATAGAAAAAGGGATGAATAAAAATTAAACTGGAGTATAAATAGTTCTGTCCAAGGGCTATACATGTTTAGTACCTTGTATCGCCCGATCATTTCTCCCGACGGTTCCACGATCCTGTTGTAAACACTGTTGTGGCGCTGAAGAAGCTTCTTTAAAATGGCGCTATCGATGTCTCCTGGAGAGAAAAAAAGGATGATCAGTGTAAACGGCTGACTGAAGATCTAGATCCATGTATATCAAAGAAATAATGGATGGCCGCGCTGAGGTCAACATATGGCGGTCTCACCTGATCCACTGCCTATCCCCAGCACACGCAGGTCCGTCCCCGGCTCACACAGGACAGAGTCTGGGGCCATGACCCCGTAGGATACAGAGTACCTTTCCCTGCTCACCTCAAACGAGTTCACAAAGACTCGGAAGCCTGCCAAGTAGCGAGGCAGAGAATATCTCACCAGCGTCCCGACATTAGCCATTCCTGTGGAGGTGTGATCAACGCATTAGCGGACTGTTTCAGTTGATCTTTAATATGACATGATTCCTTAAGCTTCAGTTCACAATCTTATTCCACATTCATGCCTATAGGACGTGACCCACAGGTAACCACATACACATGGTCTAAAAACCGTAAAACACAAAATCCCGAAAGACTAAAATACAATGTACTATGTACCAATACAAATGTATGTCCTAAAACACTACACTCTGGTGTGCATCTATTTGCCAAATAGTTTGCTTGATATGTAAAGACCCAAAGTTAGATATACGTACGAGTACCTGCCATTATGCTCGAGTCGGTATGTGCTCACGAAGCGTGCGAGTTGACCTGACCCTGACATGAACTTTAAACAACCTGCTGGATCCAATTGCAAACTCCTTCACACTGAGGTCACGGTATGCTCGCCTGAGGTTGTCTCAATTATATCAATACTGGGAAGGATTTGGACAACGCCATTTGGTAGAAAGTGATCGATGCGTAATCGTGTACCTCTGTCGTGCGGGTCACTTTAAGACTCGGTCACAAATGTCGTGTTATCGTCGCACGATCGCAAGATATCAGGCGTATTGACATCACCATTACGTTCAGTTTTGAGAGAGAAATTATTTGCCGTCAGTTACTTTGCTTACCCGATTGGACACAGGAAGGGTAGAACGATTTAACGCCCCGATGACAAAAAGTGGCCGGCGAAGGTAATGACATCATTCAATAATATACACAGATGGGGTTATCTTTGCACGAAATGTAATTATTACCTTCGCCAAGAAGGTTGTGTTTTCAGTAGCGTTTGTGTGTGTGTGTGTGTGTGTGTGTTTGTGTGTGTGTGGTTTAGCAACGATAACTCGAGAAGCAGTGGATGGATTGGAATGAAACTTGGTAGGTGGGTAGGTCTTCATGAGACCTAGAAATGATTAGATTTTGGGCCCCCTGGCGGCTTTCCTAGGTACTGCAGCTGAACTTTCGGTTTCGATATCTCATGATCTGGACATGCTAGGGTCACGAATTTCGGTTGGTAGATAGCTCTTGGGGTAGGAAAGAAGTGACATGAGTTTGGGTCCCCTAGCGCCTTGTTCTGGAACTGCAGGAGCATTTGTTGAAAAAAAATTGAAGGACGATAACTCAAGAACCGGTTGACGTATTGTCGTGATTTTTGGTATGTAGGTATTTGAAGTTATGCGTGACATAATCAGATGGCAATTATATATATATGCAAATCAGGAGCTAATTTGCATAATTAATGAGGAAATTCTATAAATCTGCTTTGTTCGATAATAGAACTATGAAACACTTGTGACATCTACTTGAGAACGAGAAAAACATCTGAGGATATAGATTATGTAAATGAGGACCTAATTTGCATAATTAATGACAAATTCTTATAATTC
>NW_017803932.1:1412446-1413949 GCF_001625305.1 Branchiostoma belcheri | reverse complement strand
ATCTTATTCCACATTCATGCCTATAGGACGTGACGCACAGGTAACCACATACACATGGTCTAAAAACCGTAAAACACAAAATCCCGAAAGACTAAAATACAATGTACTATGTACCAATACAAATGTATGTCCTAAAACACTACACTCTGGTGTGCATCTATTTGCCAAATAGTTTGCTTGATATGTAAAGACCCAAAGTTAGATATACGTACGAGTACCTGCCATTATGCTCGAGTCGGTATGTGCTCACGAAGCGTGCGAGTTGACCCGACCCTGACATGAACTTTAAACAACCTGCTGGATCCAATTGCAAACTCCTTCACTCTGAGGTCACGGTATGTTCGCCTGAGGTTGTCTCAATTATATCAATACTGGGAAGGATTTGGACAACGCCATTTGGTAGAAAGTGATCGATGCGTAATCGTGTACCTCTGTCGTGCGGGTCACTTTAAGACTCGGTCACAAATGTCGTGTTATCGTCGCACGATCGCAAGATATCAGGCGTATTGACATCACCATTACGTTCAGTTTTGAGAGAGAAATTATTTGCCGTCAGTTACTTTGCTTACCCGATTGGACACAGGAAGGGTAGAACGATTTAACGCCCCGATGACAAAAAGTGGCCGGCGAAGGTAATGACATCATTCAACAAGAGTTCCACAATCTCATACCTTCGCCAAATGAGGTTAACCCTTGCGGGTGACGAATTATACAATTTTAATCATTGATTTTGTAAATAAGAGCCTCATTTGCATGAACTATGTCAGTTGATCATATTCTTCATCCAATGACAGCCTTATCATAACAAAAAGGCTATTTTAGCACTTCCTCATAAATTATGCAAATGAGGTCATGATTTGAATAAATCATGTTTGTTGATGTTCACCTTCACTTAACTTCCAAATGTGGCAAGTATGAAATTCGGGGTGCAGCAGTTACAACTATGAAATTATAAGAATTTTCCATTAATTATGCAAATTAGGTCCTCATTTACATAATATATATCCTCAGATGTTTTTCTCGTTCTCAAGTAGATGTCACAAGTGTTTCATAGTTCTATTATCGAACAAAGCAGAGTTATAGAATTTCCTAATTAATTATGCAAATTAGCGCCTGATTTGCATAATTGCCATCTGATCATGTCAAGCATCACTTATACTACTTACATACCAAAATCACGACAATACGTCAACCGGTTCTTGAGTTATCGTCCTTCAAATTTTTTTCAACAAATGCTCCTGCAGTTCCAGAACAAGGCGCTAGGGGACCCAAACTCACGTCACTTCTTCCCTACCACAAGAGCTATCTACCAACCAAAATTCGTGACCCTAGCATGTCCAGAACATGAGATATAAAAACCGGAAGTTCAGCTGCAGTACCTAGGAAAGCCGCCAGGGGGCCCAAAATCTAATCATTTCTAGGTCTCATGAAGACCTACCCACCTACCAAGTTTCATTCCAATCCATCCACTGCTTCTCGAGTTATCTTGCTAAACCACACACA
>NW_017803932.1:1365182-1412426 GCF_001625305.1 Branchiostoma belcheri | reverse complement strand
CCCCCTGGCGGCTTTCCTAGGTACTGCAGCTGAACTTTCGGTTTCGATATCTCATGATCTGGACATGCTAGGGTCACGAATTTCGGTTGGTAGATAGCTCTTGGGGTAGGAAAGAAGTGACATGAGTTTGGGTCCCCTAGCGCCTTGTTCTGGAACTGCAGGAGCATTTGTTGAAAAAAAATTGAAGGACGATAACTCAAGAACCGGTTGACGTATTGTCGTGATTTTTGGTATGTAGGTATTTGAAGTTATGCGTGACATAATCAGATGGCAATTATATATATATGCAAATCAGGAGCTAATTTGCATAATTAATGAGGAAATTCTATAAATCTGCTTTGTTCGATAATAGAACTATGAAACACTTGTGACATCTACTTGAGAACGAGAAAAACATCTGAGGATATAGATTATGTAAATGAGGACCTAATTTGCATAATTAATGACAAATTCTTATAATTCCATAGTTGTAACTGCTGCACCCCTAATTTCATACTTGCCACATTTGGAAGTTAAGTGAAGGTGAACATAAATAAACATAATTTATTCAAATCATTTGCATAATTTATGTGGAAGTGCTATAATAGCCTTTTTGTTAAGATAAGGCTGTCATTGGGTGGAGAACATGATCAACTGATACAATCCATGCAGATGAGGCTCTTATTTACAAAATCAATGATTAAAATTGTGTAATTCATCAACCGCAAGGGTTAACATCATTTGGAGAAGGTATGAGATCGTGGAACTCTTGTTTATGTCATAATCTTGGTGGTAAAACTATTACCATGCATATGGGAGGCAGTAATAATAAGGATAGAATTACAAGTGTCGAGTTGTATATAGTACTACACAACTACACAATGGAGCGCACATATCACAAGAAAAACATGACCTAAATGATAAAAAAAATAGTTATACTAAATAACTGACTTTCGTGGAGTCTTCCACGACCGCAAATGCATAACGTGAATACAACTGCCAAACTACTTATGCATCTGTCGTAATACAGGATTCACACTACAAAATCTAAGATGAAACGTTATATGAGGCGACGCAATGTACCCATTTTAGGACAGATATCTCTTTTACTTTCATTTCGCACATGTTTTGGAGGCTACTATGACTTCAGTAACTGAGTTGAAGAGAATCTTATCGTCAACCACCGACGAATTCTGCTGAATGTACTCCAGGGCGGCTGCCCGCATGCCTGGCTCAGCAGACACGTCTGGAGTTTGAGTCAGGAAGTCTAGAAGCAACATCCCCGCCTCCGAGTCCTCCTTAAAACACTCCGCGACGTTCATCTTGATTTCATCCTCCGAAGTGACGTAACTGATGCCCATTTCATCGAGCCAGTGTTTGATGTCAGCGGGCGTGCCGAATGATGTGGTTGGACTGTCATGCTGGCCGAATAACTCCCGAAGCTTGTACTCCATCTTCCCCCAGTCACTCTTATTTGTGGATATGTATTACACACATACAAGATCTAGCATGTTTCAAAATATTTAAGGTCTATAAGTAAGTATATTTAAGCAAGCTCCAAGAATATCAATATAATACTATGAGGTGACGAAGGTTTGGAAGTTGACCTCTAACAGCATAAATAGCATGAGCGTGTATGAGAAAAGTGATAAAATGTCATTTTACATAATTACCAAAAGATCCATGTGTTCGAATCTTTGCTATAAAAAATTTAAAGTGAAAACCGCTGGATTACCTGACTCCATTCCGACCAACATGTAGTCACCGTCTGCCAGCTGTTCCCACATGTTCCGCAAGGTGGCGTAAAGATCCTCTACATAGTACAGAACGTGAAATGCATGAATTAGGTGGAACTTTGTGTCTGCCTTTGTCTGGAACTTCTGGAAGTACTCTTCTGCTGTCTGCTGGCGCCAGTCGCACTTCACAGCACTGAGGCTCGTGTCTTCACGTACCAGAGCCTGAATGATAGAAGGTAATATCGATGTCAATGACGCAAGGTACTAAAGGGAAAAGTATGTATACGTTTAACACTCTAGTTGCTAAAGTACTGGTACCTGTGTACATTGGGTATGGGATTAGGAAAGAGGGAAAGGTTAATGAATTGGCGGAACCACCTTCGTAATCATTTTGTAAGACAAAAATCATACCAAAAGAAACCTTTTGATAGAATAAACATAGACAATGCATGGGCAAAAGCAAAGTATCATCACTTCATACAAACTGTACGCCGTACCTTGTATCGCCCGATCATTTCTCCCGACGGTTCCACAACCCTGTTGTACACACTGTCGTGGCGCTGTAGGAGCTTTTTCAGAATGTCGCTGTCAGTCTCTCCTACAAGACAAAGTGTTTATGATAGGCAGTATAAAACGTAACCAAGAAACAATCCCCTATTAAATATTCAGAATTTTGTCATTTTTATTTTGTCATATTCATTATGAAAATATAAGGTTGTAATTAGCATAAACTATTTTTGTATTCTCTACTTAAATTACATATATGATATGTGTATCCTTTTAATAATCACATTGATCAAAGCGACTTTTAATCACGAATATCATAATCATCAGATTTCGTCCCATTTGTTTTTAAGAAAGGATAGTTTATTTCATCTTGCTGTAGTACTCCCTTGAATTTGAATGGAAATGTTCCCGTTGCTTTAATTTTCCTCTGATCTACTGAAACGATTGATAGGTAATTTCTAGTAATTTGATGGTTCCATGTATACGTTATCTTATACTATGTAATTAAAATACATCGACCTGGGGTGTTATCTCATCAAATCATGGTGTATTCCAGTACATTTCACTCTTTAATGTGTATCCAGCTGCAGACAAATAGACTGACATGGCCCAATATGGCGTATCACGCACCTGATCCACTCCCTATGAGGCTATCCCCAGCACACACAGGTCGGCTCCCGGCTCACACAGGACAGAGTCTGGAAACATTCCTCCAAAAGACTTGTAGTTGTCGTCTGTTTCTGTCTCATACGTGGCAAGAAAGGCTCTAAAACCTGCCACGTACCGTTCTGGAGAGAGATTCAACAGCCTTCCGACCTTCGACATTCCTGCAAGGGTCAAATATTACCTCCTTGTTAGGGTGTAATTATCTCACCAACAAACCTGTATATATACGTAACGTTACATACTATTAGGTAAATGTTCAATATATCGGAATGATTTCTTCATTTAAACGCCATTTAGGGACGGAAGTCTATTAAACATACACGTAAAATCAAGCGGAGGTTAAAATACCTACCCGTTCTATGATGTTGCGCTCGTGTCCCAGATCACGGACGGTGTCCTACATTGTAGATCTCGGTGGCCTTCGCAGCTGCCGGTCCTTGTTATCACATGACGATGTTTCGTTTGATTACAGCATATGCTGTGCATTTGGACACCAGTGTAGAAATTACAAGTTCCCACGTTCAATAAATTGAGCAAAATGAAATTTAATCATGAATCATACATTCTCATAATAATTGGACTATTTTTTGTGTCTGATCGAGAATTACTCATTTTACCAGTACGATTAATAGGTTTTGAATAAACAACAATAATCTGACAAGTCTCCAACGATCACTTTAATTACATCAAGTTCTGGCGATGCAGTACATTTTGCTCAACGACGTCTGAATTCGTCTTTCTCCTTGTAGTATGAAACATTTTTTGTCGTGGTGAGTCCCTCCATACCTCCCAGCTGCAACGTATATCATTTACTTTGATCTCTAACAGTAGCCTGGGTGCCATCCTCCGTAGTTTTTGCCCGCTCCCTAATGTCGCTCCGTGGTAGCCAGCGACATTAGGGAGCGGGCGAAAACTACGGAGGATGGCACCCAGGCTACTCTGACCCGTGAGTTCATTTCACTTTCACCTCTTCATATATACTTGAAACGAACCTTTATCTAGAAGAACCCTGTGTGTCTATCACAAATTAAGGAAGGGAAGACGAAAAACACGAAGCAGAGAACAAAGAGCAGAAACTCTGTTTAATATAAAATAGCTGTTAACAAAGACCAGGCCTGTCTTATAGATAAACATAGTCGAATTATTTTACCCATATAGTAATTTGTATGCTAGTATTCAGAAACATTTTTACGAAATAAAAGGGTTTACTTTGCAAAAGTTCAAATTCGTTTAAGTTCTTACAAAATTTTCCCCATGTTACGGCGCGTAACATATGATTTACCAAACGTTGTAAAACATTTAAGGGACGTAACCTGGCAAAAGATTGAAAGGTCCATGGGAAAACACGATAGTTTAGGGTAAATGATCTGTCACGTTAAACAAAGCACGGAGGAACCTGTGGCTGTAAACAAGACAGTTGTCAACAACCTTTCAAGAGCGTCAAACAAAACGGTACATTTACGTATGCATTCATGTCATGCCATGCCGATATTCTTACACTGGGTGGAGGGTGCTACGTCGACATTTTTGGCTTGGCCTGGGTGCGTAAAGCTGGCTAAAAAGTCAATGCTACTCTTTTTAAACATCTTATTCCTATATCAAGCATAGTTTAATTTTTCAGACATTAAGCATAGTTTTATTTTTCCGGACTTGTAATTGTCCAAAAGCGTGGTTTAGCTCTGTGCCGGGCGTGCCTTAGTTAACCGTCGACGTCGCATGAAGATCTGGTCGGTCGGTAGAGGCGCCCGGTGTATGGGATGTCGGTGTGACCTGCTAGCCCTGTAGAACAAAATAGTTTCCTGTCATTCAACCATGAAAAATGATTATTACCATTTTACTGCACATTCATACGCTTCACACTTGGCCATGAAAGTGTTCGACATTGTGAGTGACATTGATACGTATGATCAACGTTTAACTTCAGATTGTGAAGGCAGCCTAAATGAGGCTCGCGATTTCATCTCTTCAAACTAAAACTTGAAACATCAAAACCTCAAATCATTTTCCAGTTTAGACACAACCGTTAATGATTGATGGTGATAAATAACTTTTGGAGAAAGGTTCGAACTGGAGAATCCAAGAACCAAGTAATGCATGCGCCAAAAAGCAGTCACAGAATTACTGTTTACAAAATCGACATACATTGTACACGTTACAGTTTTTTTTGCACTTTTAAAGTTGATTTATTGCTTAGTAAGGGACTTACACATTTGTCCACCAAAGTGCAGGAACATTTGCTGGTGAAGCCGGACAGCACGTTACAGACGGAACCGTCACTGTTAGTGCAGTGCAGGGCTTTGTTACAGGCGATCTTGCGCCCCTGGAAACACAAAGACACACAGGCTTTAAAAACTTTTCAAAATGTCCTGGAGGGCTGGTTTGTGATTATATCTACTAGTAATCTCCTAGCAGATCTTTCTGTGGCGTAAAGACAGTATGACCAGGCAGTGTCCATGAGCCACCGAAACGTCTGCTTGGAGATTACTTATGTCTTGATATTAAATGCATTAGATGAATTTTGGTAAATCGGCTGTAGGAATAGGCACTGCTGAAAGGGCAGCTAGTTTCAGGAGAGTAGCATGGGACGACTACAAATTGTACATGTCCACACTATGCCTGGGCGGTTTGGGCCGTGGCAAATCCTAACATTGTCAATTCGCATCGTGAAAATTTTAAGGAACACAGCTATAACTTATAGTCATATTTTCTTGTCATCATACAGTTAAGGTCCCTGATTGTGCTGATATCCTATCACAACACCTACATGCGCTAAAAATCACAGCAAAGGTGTGTACTGTATGGAAGACGGACACAGCTAATAAAACATCCTGCAAAGGTACCGAGTGTTCACAACCAAGACTAACATCGGCAGGAAATGTTACGTCATGGCGAGCGTAAGTCACAGTGTTTAGTACGCCTTGGGTGGAAGTCACAGGAATAACAAACGTTTCTGTAGTCGGAAATGTTAGCCTCCATAGCATGCCAAAAACTGGGGGTTTGGGGGGCAGTTGGGGGGTCTTCAGGGTCCTCGGGAGCTTTTATGTGCTATTTTCGGATTGCATATAGACAGCATAGCCGGCCTGGTTGAATTACCCCCGTTTTTTTGTACTGGGCTAATCAGAAAACAGCCGAAGACCACCAAATCCCCAGCTACAAGCCTGCTATGGAGGCTGCGGAAATGTAACGTTAGCTACCATAGGTCATACAAATCCAGTTTGGGCCAGTCATCCGTTTCCATCCGGTGGAAAGGGGACATAAAGTGGCTGCCACACAGCAGGAAAGGAGCTGGCTCCGTCATGTATCAGTCGGTATAGCTTTAGAAGAACATTTTCGGCAGCAAAACGTACGCCCAGCTGCGGTATCCTGCGATCATGCACTAATTTTCACAAATGATCGGTCGACATATGTTCGAAATCGCAGGTCACCGAGCTCCGGATAGGTCCAATGTAACAGGGTAGATTATTAGGTGATAATTACAGTAGTGCTCTCAATTCTCTGGCAATTTTTGTTTTAATTCTGCGACCTTAAGAAATTCGGTTGAAGGTGGTTGTCTGTGTGACGGCCCCTTAAGAAGAAAAGTGGACGCTTTTAATGACAAGGTTCGTGTTATGTTACGCGTACTTAGTCTTCGGTTGTACACACTGCGTCCGTGTCTGGCACACCTGCGAGTCAGATTTCTACTACAAACATTGCGACACTAAACAATGGCCTAACAACGTAATCCGATTTGTCGTCGATCCGGTGTTTTACTCATAGGTTGACAGTAGAAAGTTTAAGTCATGTCAGCAAACAGTTGTGCCGACTAAAGTACAATTTTCAGCTTCCATCACTGCACGAAAAGTTGGATTTACCAAAGGTTGTAAATTCAGGTAATGTTTACTATGTACACAGTATCTGGCTTTACAATGGTAGCAAATAACGATCAAGTGCAGTAATTTCCTTTACTTGTTAATTCCGGTATTACCGTACTTGACCTTTACTTAAAAAATAAAGTAAACATTACCCAACTATACTGGTATCAGTAAATCAAGTTTTCGTGCAGTGCATGGTATTTGGAATTTAGACCATCTCAAGTTGTCCTTGATGTGGTCTTTTTATAAGAATGATTCATAGCCCTGTATGTTACAACAGTCCTCTTTTTAAACTAACTATACTACCTCCCGTACTTATGTGAGTACAAGGGGCGGCATAACTCACAATTCGGAGCCCATCTATAAAGTATGAAATGTTTCAGGTGTATCCACGAAATTGCCCGCGAAATTGGTATTGCGACCTGAAATATGAGTATGCACTAAAAATTCTGGCGCAAAATAAGACTTAGAATGAAATAAAATGTACTTGTATTCCACCTTCTCCGCGAATCTAGCTCCAGTCTGGCACATTCGCCATTACTCAGTATCTTTGCTCTTTGTATGGCTAAATTTACGACCTTGCCCTTTACAACAAGGGATGTTTTGATCCAAAATTCCATCACGTTTGTCAGATGCGGTCGTGCATGTAGATGTGGGAGTTGGATGGATGTCAAAAAACATTACTTTGACAGCCATTCTTCCCCGTATCCTGTCCCACGCTTAACACAGAAGTTGTTTTGACAGCCGCCTGACGACAAAGTCAACGGTAGAGACGGGTGCGTAAACGAGATATTGTTCTGCCAAGCCCGTGAACAAGGCAAGGTGTGTCAACGTCACTTGACGACTCTGTAAGCCGTGTACGCGTGGACACAGATTGGCGAAACGAACATGATCATGACACTTTACAGACTTTCTGATAGCTTCGTAACTTTCTCCAGGCTGCTGAGTAGACGTTTTGCACCAACTTTGTATTGGTGATAGGGAACTTAGTTGACACAACAAAAAGTACAGCGACGTTCGTAAAGTCTAAAACTGCATGTAGACATACAGACAGATACATGGGTACAACGAAACATGTATCATGTACGGCCTTTGTAACCAGGTGTAGCAGTTTCAAACTGGCCCACCGGAAATTTAAGACCCCGTTTTCAGTCTGATCTGGGCCTTTCAGGAGAAAAAAGTTTCGTTTTTAAGATATGCTCGAGCTCCAACTTTAACACTACGAACAGGTGTCAAACAGATGTGATGCGGGCTAAAGGTAACCCTTATATGGCAGAGCTACTTCGTAATTTGTCTGCAATCTGAGGGATCGACAACAAAGGAAAATGTACCGATGAAATAATAAGAACTGGAAGATCACTGGATGTGCGTTAATACGCCGCCCGCTCAGGCCATACAGGCACAGACAGTGCAGGCCTTTACTTTAGGGCTTCCTTGCCGTAAGGTCCCCGCACCTCCCCCTCCCCCCTCAGTGATACCCCTTATGGGGTTGTTAGAGGGTATTACCGATGAAGACGAAAATGAAGACGAAATCTGAAAAAAAAAAGAACGGTGCCATAGAAGACAGAAAATATAACGTTAGTGTATCGCTGCCTTACCGCCGGTGCCGCGCTGGCCAGACCACTGACCAACAGAATGGCCATCACTAACACCACCGCAGTCTTCATCCTCTCTCCGCACTCGGACTTCTCTCTCTTCTAGCGCCCAGAATCAGGAGTCGTTTCTACCGTTTGTCTCCTGTCTCGCTACACGGACAGAGTGGTTCTACTCCAGTTGTGTGCCGGCGTTTAAAGAAGCGGTTTTGTCCAACTTCCAGCCACCCGGCACTGAGTAAAGAGTGACGGCTCTCCGTCTAAATTAGTCAGGGGCGCTGACACGTCATGCCATGCTAATGTTGTTCTGAGAAGAAAAGAAGAAGCTTATTTGATCTCATCCTGCCGTGTTCATTTACATAAATGTCAGCATTGCGTGGAAAACGTGGTTTGGAAACAATAGGATGAGTCTACATATATCTGTTGATCTGACCTTAAGTAGGTCAAGTGTATCTCCTCTTCGCCTTACAATCCAGGTGGAATAAAGACATGCCTTTGTGTACAACATTTCTTGGGCTGGTGCTCCGAAGTACAAAGTAACCGCTCAATATCATAACTTACCACCTGTAATTCACTGTTGACGTCACGGGTTGCCATGGTGATGACGTTACCAACAGTGTGATGATTGACATGAGGGCGGGGCTTGTTCAACTGTACCTTTGAAGAATTACATAGTTCTGTCTAGTATTTGTTCCGTCGTCAAGACGTCGATTGTTAACTGACCTTTTTCCATAATCACAGAAGGTTATGAGGAGTCACGTCTGTGAGTTTCAAAGCGATGCAGCTGAAGTGACATATGGGGCACGCCATTGTCCCATGTTCAACGGTCTAAGAACACAAACCCACGTTTTACAAGTAGGCAAGATATACGTGAAAGAGCGAGTGAGTGAGCGAGTGAGTGGGTGGGTGAGTTGGTGGGTGAGTGGGTGTGTGGGTGTGTGTCTGGGTGGGTGGTGGAGTGTGAGAGACTGTATGTGTGAGTGAGTGAGTGTGTGAGTTAGTGAGTGAGTGAGTGAGTGTGATATTTAACTACGAAAAGATTCAAATAAAAGGTCATGCCGCCCAAGCTTCAGAGTGCAGTTATCGCACTGTACAAACCATATATTCACTATAACCCGGGCTTGTGTGGGCGAGACTCGGCATTTCTTGAAGTTATCTATAGTATGTGTATAGCTAATCTCTGTTTACATAACGCACATGTGGCGGCCAATTAAAAAAGCAAGGAGCCGTGAGCCCCATCACTTGGACTGACTTGTGGTGTTGCAAACAAAATGTTGCTGTAAATGACAACATAACGAACGGCTAGTACTAACTTAGGGTGTACTTCATTTACTTGTTTCTTCGTATAATATGGACCACGCGTCACCTGACTTACGCTTTCTACATCTATCATGATAATTCATGCACAAAATTCACATTATCGAACAATTAAAAGGTTTACCCCCATCTGCTGATCGTACTTTTATCCGAACCAATACCGAGCTCAGCCGAACTTATCCGACTAGCTGACGAACCGGGCCGAATGCATGGATCGTCCATTATGATTAGTAGCCAATACTAGTAACCATTGTTATAATTGTTGAATTGATTGCTATTAATGCAACCACGAATGCGTACATAGAGCCTAACGTTTGACGAAAGGGTGTCGCACTAGCTAGTTATTATAATGATAGGACAGATAACAATGGAATACCGAAGGGCGTATTTTTTTTCAGACAGAAAGTCACAGTCGCTGACATTCGTCTTTTATGTGTATGTTTTCAAGCATACACGGGTGATGACGCACATGTTCTGCTTCTTGGCGCTCTGATACATTTGAACCGACGCGGACGTCATGCCAAGGAGGTTCCATTCACTGAATGGTGAAGTTCAACTTACTAGTACTTAGTTGTTGCAGTTCATTCAGATTTCGCTAGAGGAGTCTTTTGTGATTTCAACTTTCGTCCATTCGTCTACTATTCCATCAACCTATCGGAGTCAGGGTGGTAGAGACTATTGACTAACGTCATGACATGGATGTTGATGTACATCTTTATCACCCAGACAGTTCATCTATATTGATATTTTATAGATGCCTTGGGAACATGCAACAGAATATGGCTTCTATATCTGTAATAACACTAGGTCGGTAATTGGATGAAGACCTTGGGTCTTTGGACAATTGTTAAAAATGAGACTGTACAATTGTCCAAAGACCCAGGGTTTCATGGTCTTCACCCAAATAAAACAAAAATATGTAGCTATAGTTTCTGGAGGTCTTGTTCACTTGTTTGTTACCTCGGGCAAGGAGATATCCTTCCGCGGGAAGGTATTGTCTTAATGGTGCTTGTGTACAACTTTTTTTTCAGCATTTTGAACATCAGTAGTGATCACAAATACTCATTTTGAAATGCCTGGTTGTCATTAATCACAGGAGGTGGTACAGACCTATCATACCGGGTTCCAAAGGTCCAGAATAAGAAGTGCATAGAATATCTTTTCATTATGTGTATGCGTATATGTACTGTCTGTATGTGAGTATTGATCTTTATAATATCTGGTAATTGTTGGTAAGTTAGATTAGATACTAGTAATGGGTCGCCCAGACTTTTAAGGCACTGTGGCAGCAAGGCTTCCAGTTTTAAATTTGCTATTTCGTGTTCTGGACATGCTGTTGTCATGATTTTTCAAAGGTAGAAGTTCTATATGATATTACATACCCCTTACATACACTAGCAGTAGTCTGCACAAAAATATAGTAGGCCTGATTACCACATGCAGATAACCACATGTGGTGTGCTTAATGGACCATGATGTTAGATGTTAGACGGCAGTTGAAAATACATGCCATGTTTTTCTTACAGTGCCTACCTACATAACTGTTAGGTTTGTTGTTAGAAATTTAACAAGAGAATCTAACAGTACAAGGATCACTGATTACCACATGTAGATAACCACGTGATGTGCTAAATGGTGTTAGATGTTAAACGAGAGTTCAAAATGCATGTCATGTTAGGAGTTTATAATAGTGAGAAAAGTATGCTTCTCATGTTTTCCTCAGACCTGCAGCGAGGTAAGTTTACTGAGCTCTACCAGAGATGCGGGAAAGAGGTTGAAAACCAATGAATTCCCCTGGGAATCAATGTTAGGTTTTCTGTTAGGTTTTGAAATGCACCATGGTTTGCTATGTCCAATTCCTTGCCATATACTGTATAAGGTACTAAGTTACTTATTCCTGCCTGATATCGATGGCGAACTGTAAATACAACCAGTACAGAGCAATCGAGGTCACTGTGGTAGGGCCATAGGAGCATATATATATGGCCCTACCACAGTGACCTCGATCGCTCTGTACTGGTTGTATTTACAGTTCGCCATCGATATCAGGCAGGAATAAGTAACTTAGTACCTAGCTGCCACATACGTGAGAGGTCAGGTGCTTAGGGCTCGGGTTAGGGTGAGGGTTGGCATTAGAGTTAGAGTCAGGGTTAGGGTTTGAGTTGGGATCATTGTTCAGGGCTAGGGTTAAACTTACGAATGAGGTTTGGTTCATATATGATAAGGTTCTCATATCACGACTTAACCCCACCCACCCCTTGTCTCAGGTATACTGGAAACCCCCAAGTAGTGTCGGAGTCCTGTGTTTGGCAGGATCGTGTATCTGGCTTGACACCGGTTGGGCAGGTACATCCATTGTTTGGAAATGACCTTTGACATCCCATGTGAAACTGGAAATGGGAATGACGCATACTAAGGTTTCGCTTGGCAGTCTGTTTTTTAAGTTTTCAGCTTAGTGACGGGCAAACAAATATCCAGCGGAAGCGTCTGTATCCACAGGCGTCTACGAACCACATGTAAGTACTGCTTTCATTTGACAAGCTGGGGAAGGGGTTTCATACTCAACAGTACGATGGGTAAATGTCCTACCGGGGCAAGGTTTTAAATTATTAGCGATCTAGCTATGTAGCGAAGTGATGTAGAACAGTTAAAAAGTTTGAACTTGGCATGCAGTTTTTCTTTGAACTGTCAAACCTTAAACGTACTGTAGATATCTGATATTTGCTTATTAAATCGTTGTTAGTTTCACCTTCCATTTTCCGAACTAATGCAGCATACATGTTTAGGAGCATTTACCAAAAACTTTAGACACCAATCCTGACAGACCAAGTGTGCAATATTTAACTTCAATCAGAGCTGCTGAGCTATGATAACACTGAAGCAGAAGCACCTTTTACATTTTCAGCGCCAAAGATGTCAGAAGAAAAGCTAGACGCTTTCCTAAAAAAGAAAGAGAAGAAGAAGAAGAGAAGATTTAAAACATTTAGTGACGATGTAGAAAGGGTGACCAAGCCTCCTGCACAGCCCATTCCTCCAGTGCAACAGGATGATCCACAGCAGGAAGAAATGGGAGCAGTGGGAGGACAAACGCAGAAGGTATATATTAAGTCATTTGTTGAGCATTTAATTTTAGCATTTCATTTCTCCTGCAACATGAGAGAACAAAGCAAGAGAGTGCCTTCATAGTTTGGGGTCGGCTGTTACTTTTGACAAGACGGTTGTATATGTTTTCGGTGGCGTTTATATTGGTAGGTGGGTAGGTCTTGATGAGATATTGAAGCGGTTAGATTTTGGGCCTCCTTGTAGCTTTTTATGGTACTGCGGCAAAACTTGATATCTCGTTATCTGGACATGCTAGAGTCACGAATTTTGGATGGTAAGTAGCTCTTGTGCTCGGGAAAAAGTCACGAGAGTGGACTGAAGGAACTGAAGGGGCGTTTGATTACACATTTTTTGAAGGAGGGGAACTCAAGAACCAGTTGACAGATCGTAATGATTTTTGGTACTAAGGTAGGTAGCTTAAGTTATGTTTGATGAAGATAAGACTTGATAAGACTGCTCACGGATGGAGGACAGAGATTAGTGGAGAAGAAGAACCCATTGTTCCCTGTGACGACATCGCTGATGTCCACGTTCAAGGTTCAATGTTCAAGATAAGACTGCCATTGGGTGAATATAATCAATTATTTCATTCGTTCATTAGTTTGCATACTCAATGAGAAACATTTATAATTTGTCAGTCATAAAGGTTAACATTATTTGTATAAAGGTATGGTATAGTGGAACTCTAGTTATCATTTACATGTATGTTGTATCACTATCAGGTAAGCTTATACAGGCTACTGGTACATGTATTTTATCACCTTTTGCTTTTCTTCATGTTGTATCGGTCAATACTCACAAAATGCGAACAGCTCATTTACCTGACATTCAGACATACTTCAATCTCTGTTTAGTGTAGACAATTCATAATAGACAATTAAGTATACCGTAGAAACTAAACATTGCACATAATCAATCTAATGCTTATGCAAACTAGTTTATGTACTGAAAAAAAAAGAAAAATGTACGACACAGCGTTTCCTACGTAGCTATGCTGATTGTAAAAAGCTGATCCACAAGTAAAAATAAACGCTTGCCACCAATACAAAGAAGAAGCATATAATAAATCACACAAAATATCAACTTAGTCAGGCTCTGAAGTAAAATAATACATTACTTGTGTTGTTGCTCATATGATAGACACAGTTGAAAATGTTGAGAAAGGTAAATTTCACTTTATTCTTGCAAAGATAGTACAACTGTGATCATGACTGTCACTGAGTTCTCATCACAATCTGTTTTCAGGAGGCTCCCGCAGAGCTTCACTCTGAGAAGGGGACCATTCACCCAGTTTCCAACTGGTCAGTCGATGAAGTCTGCAGTCTGATAAGCAAACTCAGTACTGACGAAATCGCAGAAACCTTCAAAGGTATGAGAGCATTTGGAACACTAATGTTTTAACAACAACGACACATGATATAGTTCGTAGATTTTTTTGAATGAAACATTGGTCTGCTGTTACAGTAGAAACTTATATTTGGAGGGACGTTTTATCATTTCAGATGAAGAAATAGACGGAGAAGCTCTGTTAATTCTTGATGAACTTAACCTTCAAAGAATGATCCCCAAGACCGGGCCAAGGCTTAAACTGAGCAAGGCCCTGGCAAACTCACTCATTGAGTTGGTGAGTTGAATCTTTGCGTTGCTCTTCCACGTTTATACACAATGTTGTACATATTTGGGAATCCTGAGAAATTATGAACATTCTGAAGTTATCTGTTTTATTAAACGACCATTGGCAAAAAGGACAAATCGTAAAATCGTGTTCCTCTGTAAACTTCAATATGGCGAGTTTAGCAGATCCGGGAAATTTTATGCATGGGGGGGGTATGGATATAGTACTAATACGTGTGTGCTTTCAATGGCGATGTACTATGTGTCAGCCATAAGATTTTTTTTATATGCATATGAGCAACTTTATGTTTGTGGGTAATTCTGTGTAAGTCCGTGCCAATTACGGTGCAGAGAATGAGATTTTTTTAGTAATTCAGGACTCAGATAATTTAGGAATCTTTACTTCCCTGCCTTGCGTATTGATTTGTGACATGTTGTGTTGCTTCCATAGAGCAATCGAGAACTTGATGCATCTCACCAAAAATCATCAAGCACGTCTGAGAAGGGGGGCCTTTACGTCTTTGTAGATGACTCCAACATATGGATAGAGGGGAAAAAGGCAGCGGTTAAGCAAAAGAAGCTCGCTTGCGACGAAGACCCACGTCTTAGAATTGAGTATGGTAACTTTATTGATGTATTGTCAAGCAAGGAACGTCAAATGTCCAGTGTCATAGAGATTGCAAACATGTATGGGTCTATACCACCTCCCAATGATTCTTTGTGGGATAAGATGAAGGAGAAGGGTTGGAAAGTGGACTTAAAGGAGAGAAGTAAAATAACTGGAAAAGAGAAAGCTGTTGATGCTCAACTTATGGTTGATGCCACCTCTTTTGCTGAACAAAAGAAAGACACTGGAGGGACTATTGTTCTAATTTCTGGGGACAAAGACTTTATTCCACTTATTAACAAAGTTTTGGAGTATCCAACTTGGAACGTAGAGGTATGGATGTGGGAGCATGCCCTTTCCACTAGCATCAAAGATCTGGCGAAGACTCGTGATAGGATTATGGTTGAGAGCCTTGATGACCACATTGAATCGATGACATTCACTGAGTATAGGTTTGATTGGAAACAATGCCATCCGTCCACACTGAATAAGCAGGCCTATGTACTAAAGGGGGCTATGATGAGCTATGTAAACTCAACATGGGTCTATGCAATGGAGCAAACGTTTCCCTGGCCTTACCAGTATGACTATAATTGGTTCCGAGAGAGGGGGGATTTGGTTGTAACATTCTCACCTAGAAATGAGGAGAAGTTCTCAGACCGCTATTTCACAAAGTCCATCAACAAAGTCAAGAGAGAAAGGCAGCTTAACTGCAATGTCACAGAGAGGTCATTCGATGTTATCACTTTTCATGAGTATAAGCAAACGCTTTCCCCTGAAGAAATGAAAAGGACCAAGAAACAGAAGACGGTGTCCTCTGAACGGTGCCGATACAAATTTTGGTGTCACCATGGGTTACGTTGCTCCTCCACTCACAGTGAACGCGAAAAGGAGCACTTTAAAAAGCGCAAAAATCATGACCCACGATACAAAACACAATTGTGTCGCTACATTCAGACACACAAATTCTGCTATAACACAGACTGCCGCTATGCACACGGAGAGGATGATGCTATTTGCAACAAGTGTTATGACAAAGGTCACTCAGAAGGTAATTGTCAGGCTATGTAGAATGAGTGTTCTTGGGAGGTGGGGGTACTTTTGTGCTTGTGTTGTAAGAGATCTACTTGACAGTTAAGTCAACAGTCAAAAGTCAACAGTCAAGATAACACGTGGCGGTTAAAATAACATTTCTTTTACATTATAACAATTGTCCAAAGACCCAAGGTCTTTAATTATCCAAATATAGCAAAAAGATGTAGTTTCAGAAGGTCTTGTTCACTTGATTGTTGCCTCGGGGAAGGAGATATCCCTCCGCGGGAAGGTAATGTCTTAATGGTGCTTGAGTACACATTGGTTTTCAGTATATTTTGAGCATCAGTAATGATCACATAGACTCATTCTGAAATGCCTGGTTGTCACTAATCACAGGAGGTGGTACAGACCTATCATGCCGGGTTCCAAAGGTCCAGAATAAGCAGTGCATAGAATATCATGCTATTTTAATGTAACGCAAGATGATATGGTCTCCATATGTATTTGCTAGAATTTTGTATTCCCTTACCCAACTACTAATAAGTATCTAATACCAGCCCCAAAAAAGAACACGAAATAGTCCTGACTTCAAGTACCAGAGCTATTAACTTATGATTGAGATGTTCAATAATCCTGAAACTATCGCAGAGTGGAGCTCACTGCCACCAAGTGCAGTAGGGTGGCCTCACTATAGGTGGCTTTAAACAATGTTTAGAGTTATATGTGCAAAGGTTATGTGTAACAAGTCTTTCGGTGCATCATACTATAAAGCCAGCTGCCGTCGAGCCCCGTGCCTGCGAAACTGGTGTTTAACCGGCTATACCGATACACAAATGTACATATACAAGTATCCAGTTGTAATGCCACTACCAATATGACAACGGATCAATTTTCGACTTAATTATAATGCGTAACTGTGTCCACTTTTCATTATGTGTATGCGTATATGTACTATCTGTATGTGAGTATTGATCTTTATAATATCTGGTGATTGTTGGTAGGTTAGATTAGATATTAAATGGGTCGCCCAGACTTTTTAAGGCACTGTGGCAGCATGCAAGGCTTCCAGTTTTAAATTTGCTATTTCGTGTTCTGGACATGCTGTTGTCATGATTTTTCAAAGTTCTATATGATATTACATACCCCTTACATACACTAGCAGTAGTCTGCACAATGATAGCAAACAAACAGAAAAGCACAATACAACGTTGTGTTATTCAGCATCATGGTCATCAAGCTTTGACCATCAAGCTTTAATCTCATGCATGATACAAAGTTGTCAGCTTCTCTTAGGATACAATATAGAAGTTTCTATAGAAATATCTGTATAAAAATAAGTCTTTGGAAGTCACTTCCCACTTCTGGCTTTTCTTGTCTGAAAGGAAAGATAAAGAACAATGTGAGACAGTACTAAATGGCTATTTACACATTTATGTTAGGTAAAGTATTTTTGATACTTTGCATATTGACAAATGTGCTTCATATGTGCTCATTCATGTGAACAGTGTGTGTGTGTGTGTGTGTGTGTACATGTGTGAGTATTTGTGTATGTACGTGTGGTGTGAATTTTGTTAGTTTGTTTATTATATATATATATATATATATATATATTGCAATTAAAGGGGTTGGAGGGTTGAAGAAATCTTGCTAACCACAATACAGCCTCAATTAGAACAATGTGTCAGCATACCACATCAACAAACAAAACCAGTGTTACTAACCACTACTCCAGCTCGTCATCTGTGTCCTCTTGTCTGAGCCAGCAGCAGAGCTTCCTCCACCACTTCGTCTTCCTGCTGGAGCCTCTCTTCTTTCCTACAAGTTGAACAGAAATATTGACATTCCGTATCATCACAAAGTATAATCTATGCATCAATAAGGTCTCTGTTGTCTAATAATCTAACAGTTGTAAATACACACACCAGAGCACTGGATACGTGAGAATTAGAGCATGTTCGGGCTGATAAATATCTGTCCAGGTCATCTGAAAATTGTCGGTTGCGCTACACAGTAGGTAACGTTATATCCGTGGTACTGAAGGTACGTCCATCAGTTTGAAGTCAAGTCTGTAACAGTGAGGGGTGAATAGGGGAGAAATGAGGAGAAAACTGTTGTCCTTACCTCTGATGTATTCTGATTGATTTGAAGAGAGACTTTCCAGCTGCAGGTCCACGTCGTCGATGCTGGCGTCTTCCTCCCCGCAGTTGGCGTCCTCCTCCTCCCCGCAGTTGGCGTCCTCCTCCTCCCCGCAGATGGCGTCCTCCTCCTCCTCGCAGATGGCGTCCTCCTCCTTCTCGCAGATGGTGTCCTCCTCCTCCTCCCCGCAGATGGCCTCCTCCTTCTCCTCCTTCTCCCCGCATGGCCCCCCTCTCCTCCTCCTCCTCGCAGATGATGTCCAACCGACTGCGGCAGGTGTCGTCCTCCTCCCCGCTGTCGGACTCACTGCCGCTGTCGGACTCACTGCCGCTGTCGGTCTCGCTATCGATGTCGGACTCCTCTGCTTGCAGAACATCATACTTACCTGGGGTAGATCCATCACGGTCGGAGTCACAGCTGATGTCGGGAACACGGAACTCGGGGTCGGGTGACGGCGAGTCTTCAACAGGTGAGGACCTGGCGCAGTACCCGGAGGGGCGCGGCGGGGTTCTCACCTGCGCGATGAACAACTGGGCCAGCACCTTCAGATTCAGATTCAAGGTTCAGATTCAGATATATATTTAATATCGACTGGCATGTCACATTAATTGCATAAAATATTTCGAGTATTTACAACTTGTGTCCAATTACTAGTATTACTAATAGATAGCATAAAACCCTACATATATCTGCATCATTAGCGATAAAAATACGTCATAAAAACCTATCACATCAATGAGCACAATAGCTAAGCATTCTAAAATCAGTATTACCAGAGAAGAATAACATCATAAAGCCACTATATATACAAAGATCAGGTCTTCGACAATAGCTTTAGCGCACGAGGTACAAAAGACTGTTCGTGTCTTTTCGTTTTACTAGATGTAGAGACAGTGGTTTACCTCTGCGCAGGTTGTAATTACATTGTGTCGGAGTGGATACAAAATCAAGCAGAGGACTATCAGCATCCTTAAAGATGTTCTGAAGTGTACGCAGAGTGACCTGATCTCGCCTTGTGGACAAGGAAGGCAAAGATTCAACTGGGATGCCAATGATCCTAATACATCTCTTTTGCACACCTTTAAGTATATTTGAGAGGCGTTTGGGCAGGCCTCCCCAAACCGGGCTAGCATACTCCGGCGTATAAACACAAGGTAAATCTGTATAAGAATATCTGTTATACCTTGATCTGGAGTTCGTCATCTCTTTGCACAACAGATCTGGGCTTGGACACGATGTCATCCGGCAGCCGCCTAGCCCGATGCTGAAGTTTCTGCAGGGCTTCGCGGCGCTGGCAGAACCGAGCACGCTGGGACATGTTCACCCGGGGGATTGACACGACTTTGCTGAACTAGCGCTGATACAGCGGAGCTGTCGAACGCACGTCCGTCCGCGGCAAAGTCACACGCGGAATGAAGCAAACAGAAGGTTGTCACGGATAACCATGCAGTACAACGGCGTTCCAGAACAGATGACGGTTACAACCGAACGCAAGTTCGAATCGCCCCCCTCCCTTACTTTGCCCCCCTCCCCCCGAATCCGAGTTACTGTACTTTCAATATAGCTTTCAATATACAACACATGTAAATCATGTAACGTTGACGTTACAGATAACGCTTTACACGATCGTACGGCGGAGATTTTGACTGTAGCTTAGAATATATCATTAAAGATCATTAAAGTCTCCTGAGTCCTAAAAAATAAGGTTTTTCAGCGGAAAGAAAATTACGCAAGGTCACGTTCGAATAGGTTTATGCCAGTCTCCCGGTAACAAATGCGTGTTTTTTTCTACCCCTAAGGCCAATTTACAGTAAGGAAACATGAATCAATAAATTGATGGTAACAATACTATAAATAGTCATTAGTATGATAGTTCTTACCGATACAGAGGCCGAGCATCCCGTGTTCATCACTCAGTCAGTCACGCAGTTGTCAGATCAGAAGATGACAAAGTTGACCCCATCTTGTCGCCATCGCAGGTGCTCCAAAGTATAGATCGCCATCGTGGGCTGATCTAATCTCCAAGCAGATCATACGCGGTCGCAAAGCAGTATCCATTGGCCAGAGGAGTGTCCGTTTATAGTCGTGCAAACTCCTCTGGCCAATGGATACTGTCTTGTCACCGAAAGCGATCTGCTTGGAGATAACGTTAGGCTCCGTGGTAACTCGTTGTTACCAACTATATTGTATTGACCCCGCCCCTCAACACAAACAAAAGGAACCAACAATGTTAATTCCACAACAAAACAATGAGCACGTCTTTCCAACAGAAATTTCATCATTCAACGGGCAATAACCTGACTCACCGCCTGGGGCACGCTGCACAATCCTCACTGATTTCGTTTACACAAATAACGTTGGACTGTGATTCTAACGTTATAACATGACAAATCACTTCTGAAGTTATGTTTTCTTCGGTAAAAGGGACTGGAATTCTTACTTCAACATTACGGACAATGAGCCATCAATGATATCCGTAAAGACAACGAAGGAAATACATTTGTAGTTAGTTACCATTTGAAGATACTGATAGTCTATGACAGCGTGGTGAACCTCTTACTCCTCAAAAATCAAACTGCAACAACTTTGTTGTTATCGAGGTTAAGTTGTATTTCTACTGTGATGTGAAATTAGCATAACAATTTTGACTCATCTTTGTCTAAAACAGAATCTGTCATACCAACATGACATAAGTGACAACATAATTACTTTACAGACAATACAAATCTCTTATTGGTTAACAATTATCACAAACCCATCAGTACTGTAACTACTATAATTCTAGTAGGATTTAAATTACTAAAAGAAAAGTCTAAACTGTACAATTCTATTCTTTTCAGCCCTACCCTCATATCATAAGATAGGAATGTTCAAATCCACTTTCCAATTATATCCATTTATTCAACAATTTTTTTTCAGTTATTTTATTCAAAGAAATTTTGGTAATAACGTTATATTCAGAAGAGGTTGTCATGCTGAAAAATTCTTGTCCCTCCATCATTCCAGTTTCTTTGTTTAATATATTTTTTTTCAAATGAAATGAAAAATATCTAACGCTAATTAATAATCTTGTATTACCTAATGCCACTTTTGTTATTGGGAACACAAAACTGTACTTCACAGTTATAAGTTAACTGCTTCATGTCATGTCACAAGATACAGAGGCCAATATTAAAATGCTCCTTCGTTCCACTTAGACAACTTTGATAACTTTGCTTCAAGAATGACAATTACTGCACTGAAAAACCAAGCACATTCATTTCTTCATGGGTTATGCCATATATGAAATAATACATGTACAAGTCATTAATTTTGTTGGTTATGTTTCCTAGACTTGCTAGCTGATAGCCTGTTTAGCAGCAAGTTGGCACACATTGGTACTTCATATACATTACTTCACTATCTTCTTCTACAAATACACTGACTATGGTCCAAAATATTTGCTTTTCTGTTGTTAAAAGTACACTGAGATTGTTGAGCAAGTTGGGAATATACATGGACCAGGCAATGGTGGACAAACAGGAATGTGCCTAGAGATTATTATAAACATAAGCTTATTGTGAAATATCATTTGCACAGTCTGATACAAACACTTAACTGTGAAGTGTGCTAACCTCACGGTTTACTGATGCTGCATTTATAGTAGATCTTTAGACACAAAGTATTTCAATATGTTGGTCTTGGGTACCCAATAATATGACTATGTGAGTTGACATTACCACATCTCTCATGTGTAGGGCATATACAAACACCAGATACTAAACTCTCATGCAACGTCATGCTTGTCAAAAGGCATTAGATCTTACTAACATGCATTTGGCTACAAGAAAACTTCAGGTCTATCTTTCATGCTCTACAAACCCAATCAGCACTTCAAAACGTCACAAGAAATGAAATGTTCAAATATTGTTCTGATGTCCACTACTGGTAAAAAAAAACAACCATCTAATCATGTGTGAAAAAAATAAAAAATTGAAAAAAATGGTCTTTTTCCTATGTGCTCAATGACTTAACACCTTGAAACTGTACAACACCATGGATACTATTAAAGTAACTACTGGTACTATTACCATGCTAACTTCAGAATTACTTACAGCAAAGCTATTGCTTGTTTACAAACACTTATTTTGTGAAATATCATAAGTTTACAAACAATATATTCTTATTTCGCTGTCCCTGGCCAACAACATGTACAACTTCTCTTGGGGCAGGTTGGGCGTTAATCACAATATAAAGGGCAAATAATTTGCATACTAATGCCAAGCTCTAGTTGGTTAGCTCGCAGTAGCTCTGAAAAGTTTATTTTCCAACTAATTTTGGGCAGTGGGCACCAGCTATTAATTGGTCACTTCACACTGATATATTCATTTATCTCACAAAAAAAATCACCAGGTACAATATCATTACTTGACATCTATGATGATCAAATGAAATAAATGGTGCTAACAACACCATATTAAGACTATGTTGACACTTCCTACTTGAGTATTTGAGTATTGGTTTGAAACGTCAACATTTAAATTGATATGAATTGACATGCTCATTCTGAGATGCCTCCTTTTCAGATGTGTCTACTGTGTCACCTGATTGGCTAGCTAAAATTGTAATAGGACACTTGATTTGCTAGTTAGTACTAATTCCTGATTGGCTAGTAACTTAGTACTGATTTCTGATTGGTTGCAAGGAAAAATGAAATTGAAGTTGTTTTAATAAAAGTATGAAGAGAACTTCAAATTATTCGACATGAAGTTTAACAGCTGTGATCACATCACTTTACCTTTCAGCCCATCTTTGCACAATCAATTATGCATCTTTTATGTCCTAAACTTTGGCTAATCTCACAAACCCCAGTTTCTCTCCATTGGTCAACTGTTTACAACACTGGTCCTCTTCGGCACTTGCTGTCACACATGCAGGGCCATTCCCATTGGCAAGTCCTCCTAAGTACACCTCCTGTCCCTTGCCAAATTTGGTATAGGGTACATCCTTCCTGCTCACAATGTCTGTCAACCCATCAATCCTTGGATGGGCCAATGTTTCCCCATTGGTCCTTTCTGAGGACTGAAGGTCTCTCCCTTTGTTAGAGTCCGTCCCATTGGTCAGCATGATAAGACCACTGTTGGCACTCTCTGTCCTTGAGCCATTCGTATAGCTTGTCTCATCAGTCACGCTGGCTTTGTTTGGTCCTATAGAAACAGGTACAGACACTTCCGCTCTGTTCAGTGTGTTGGCATTGACTGTGCCAGCCCTTGGTACGGCACTTCGCTGAGTCAAGAGTGATTGCAGGTGGTCCGCCACTACTGAGAAAGGGTCCGGTACCCCATCATAACCTACAGGATAAATAAACATCTAATGTCAATCTAAGGATATCTACTTTTTCTACTAACTTTCAAACAGATTACTGTAGAACTACATGTACCTGCATGGACAATACACAGTGAAAATTGACTCCACTGCTATTTAACAAACAGAATTGTAATGGTTACAACAAGTCAGAGTCAAAACACATATACTCTAATCATTGTTTGGTATTTAGGACCAAACATCAGTTTAGGAGTAGTTAGATACTGAACACCATTATACAATAGCTAGATACATAATACAAGATATCACTAGTCTTGACTAGGGATAATAATGAGAGTAAGACCAACAGAAGAGTGGTACTGACTTGGGAATGCGTTGATATCGATGATAGCATGGCGACTGGTCCTGTTCTCCACGATGATGTCCACGCCAAACAGCGTGATGCCCAGCTGCTGCCGTAGGTTAGTCAACACATGCTCGAACTTCTCCCGCGAGAGAGGGAGGGACGGGCATGACACTTTGTCCCTGCTATCCAACTGGGGATGAAGCATGTACAGAAGTTGGCAACTTGGCACTGTATCATATAGGCAAATTTTAACCTTCATTCTAAGGTAGCCATTTGGAACCAAGTTTGCATTGCTTGTGGTTTTACATAGTAGGATGAAAGTTAAACAATGAGTAACAAGTAGTTATGCAAATTAAAGGTTAGATTGTATTGCATGGCATAAAGGATCCTATCAATGGAAAGAACAAGAAGACCAACATGAGGAAACATGTACATGAGCTCCATACCTGATTGAGGAATGAAGATGAGCCAGCCTTGGAAACATCATGGCTGTTGAAGTAGATTGTACTGTGATCTAAAACACATGCCAGTTTTAAAACATGTCATGACGATTATCATTTACTGTGTCAATCAAAGGACATGTAAAGCTTAACTATATGTGGTGTGTTCAACATTATAAATCTTTCTTGTTTCTTTTATGATAACAAGGCATTTCAAATATACACAATTTCAACATTTAGAATGTTGGCTGTATCACAAGATATGTCTGAGTTGCACAAGTAGTTTGTTATGTCTCAGGGTACTTTAAGGTTTAAGGAACTCACCCCCTGCTGAAAAGTTCTTGAGAGATGGCCTCTCCACAACAAAATAAGACTCGCCAACCACAAACACCTGCGGAAACAAACATTGCAAATATGAACAGTAAACAAATGCCACAGGGTGTGACCTGTATTATCGTCGATGAAAATTCTACTTAATATCAGTTTATCCATATGCTGTATCCCATTTCATAAAAAAATGATGAAATATTTCCTGATATACATATAGCGTCTCGACAGAATGAGTTAATTTGTCAGGATCTCTAAGGTGTTCAAAAGCTGTGTTCAGTGTATCCATGGACTCATATGTATCATTTCAACTAGGTGAAAACATACCTTGTGAAGGACTGCATTGTGGTTGACAAAGTTCTGCGCCACACATGGTGGACTGAGGAGGTCCTTCAACCCTTCAGCATTGAAAATGATGGCCATCTGCAGGCAAGGAGATGTTAATATGTGAACACATATATAAATAGAATATGTGTATTCTCAGTCCCATTCTTGTCTTTTTTTCCAAAATCTGAACTGCTTAATTTTCAATCTATTCAATGACATTCTTATAAACGGAAATCTTTTTTGTTTTCTAATGTAGGCCAATATTACATGTTTTTCTTTCACAAAGTTCTGGAAATTTCACTACATGTAAGTTTTGAAGATAAACAAAACATGCAAAACAACTTTGGTACAAAAAAGATACATGTATTGCAACTTTTAAAGGTAGGAAGGTACAAAGGTTTAACATGATGTGGCATACTCCTATATGCTAGAGACCATTCAAGTGTAGTAAGGGGAGTTGGGAATTTCAATCACATGTACCTCATGTGAAGCTGATCCTTGAGCTACAGATCTTTTGCACACTGGAACAAAAGACATGAAAATTATGTCAAAATACATTACGGTATCAAATTCCACCCAAAAGGATAAATTTTCAGAGAAATTTTTAGAAAATATAGTTCAACTCATGCATACCAAACGGGAAGTGGACTCCTCCCTCCTGTAGCAGCTGCAGGATTTCTGTTCTGTCTGTTGTTCGCACCTCCACAAACTCTGGCATAAAAATGTCTCCACCTGGAAGGCATCCATATTGTTGAATATAGTACATTGTACATGGTATATTCCTTCTACAGTTTTCATTTTTTTCCCCATGCCTCTGAGTTAAAGATGTATCTTAAATATCAATACAAATTTCAGCATCAACAAGTATCTTCCTTCATTATTGTGTTTGATTATTTGTTTTACACCAGTAAACACAAAGCCATCTTATCTTCCAGTATTAAGACCTTACAAAAAGCCTGAAGAGTAAAAGCTCTAGAAAAAAAATGATATTCTGCTTTGGCTCCTTTATCTGAAAGCAGCCATGGCACCTCTAAGGCGCCTCAGTGATGTTGTGAGTAATTTTCTTATGTTGAGAGTAATTTCCTTACCCTTGTCTTTGGGAATACACTCCTGTATGATATGGTAAGCAGTCCAACGGTCCATGAGACTCTTAACAGAACTGAGAGGATCCACAACCACTACTTCAGGGTGGGAACTCAGGTAGTCCTAAAACAACAACATCAACAACACTGGATTCATCTCACAAACAGGACACAAGTGAGGTTGTCATATTTAAAGCCTTGGGATAAGCAAACTTTTCTTCAGCCAAGATGTGTTTTGTAATCTCCAATTGTGCTTCACCTCAGTTGAGGATGGATACTTTTTACCACTGTAACGTCTACAAGACAAGCAGACTTCCTGGACTAAAAAATGTACAAGATTTATCACAGAGGCACCTGACAGGTGCACCTACCTCCACCTGCTGCAGCTGTCCCTGTGCGTGTGCGTCGCCCTCCCGAGCCTTGATGATGACGTCTGTCAGCTTGTGCAGGATGGCGTGGAAGGGACCCTGGGCTGCCAGGGGGCGGGAACTGTCAACCTGGGCAGAGGGTACACAACTGGTAATTACCTTGTAAAATAGTTTGGTTGCAAAAAAATGAACAAGCTATGTATGAAAGCATTGTTTTCCATTGACCATCCTCATTTCTGACATTTCAAGAAAACTGGTAATACTTCGACATTCATCTGTGTTCATGTACATATATACATGTCTTAACACTTTTCATTTAGTACTATTTAGACCAAAAATTATCATTTTGCAGACAGCACCATTTAACCTTCTTGTGCAAAATTGTGACACACATCCACCTTTTACATTTGTATATCAAAGTTATATATATATGACCATCATGATAGAATACCAAAAAGGTAAACAGTTAAAACTCACCAGGACCAGCTCCATGCCTCTGCACCTATAAAAAAACAGATATACATTGTAATCACAATGTGGAGGGAACAAAGTCATCATGTATACTGCTTTCACTGTCACACACATGTATAAACACTACAATGATGCATCCATACATGCATGGCATGTTTTTTTTTAATTTGTGGGTCTTAATTCATTACAATGAACCCGGATGACTGACAGTATATGTAATGCATTCCAGTAGCTCTACACGATTCTAAACGGTAATCATCCACGTCACAGGGGGTGTCTCAAAATATGATTCTCCCCACAAACAGTACTACATTCTCTTACATCAACACATAAAGGTTTCCTCTGACCTAAATCATTAGGCATGCATAGCATGGTGTAATCCTATACATGTACTTCTGCTTGACAAGGCTTTAAACCCCAAACCACAACAATGGACAAAATGCAAAAGATGTTGGTGTGGTATGAAAAACTAGCATTTCATGACTGGCAGAACGTTTTGGGAACTGATTATTAAAATTTAAAAAAGCAGTTAGTTTAACCAAAATTGAGTATGATTTTGCCAGTACTTCAATCTGTTAACATCTGGCCATGTGCTCTAATAGAGTGAATAAGAATTCAATCACAAAATAGTCATTAGGCATTCAACAAATATGGGGAACAGGTACATGCAGAGGTTTACTCACCTACAATACTGAGAGAAAGTGTGTATTGAGAAGGTTTTCTTCTTCTTCTCGCTCAACCAGCAGCCCACCCGCCATGACAGCGAGAGCGCGTCAGCTTTCTCTCCATACTGCGCCATTTGTCCCTGAGTACTGCCAGCACTTCTTCCCTCTTCATCCATTCTGCTGACAATATCCTATCCTACAAAAATGGCAGAAAGAAACATAGTGGAAGTCCTTAATAATAGAAACACCAATCCTCAAATCAGGCTTTGTTCTTTTCCAGGAAAGAAACGTAATCTTCAGTAGAAACACAAGTCAACATGTGAACATTTGATGATACCCTCACACAGTAATGACCAGCAAGTCAGTGGATTTCCCTGCAAAGTCTTAGAAGGACATACATGTAGCACTGAAAATGTGACCTCAAGGTCTTAGGACCTACAGTAGGAGTGGAAAAATACAAGAACCCATGCATGGTTTACGTAACATGAAAACACCAGGGTCTTTTATGGGTCATTTGTGTCCTGCTGTCTCTATGGTCCTGGAATTTTATCTCTATTATGTAAAACTTGGCTTCATAACAATCCATGCACACAAAGGAAACAGGTGCCAGTGTCAGTTACATTGTTTGCCTAAAATTAGAACTACTCTTTGCATTTTGACATAAAAAAGAGGAGGAACAACAATTTCTATAGACCAGAGGGGATCATTGCAGAGGTTATGCAGAATGTAAAAAAAAAACTCATTCTGTCATACCATAAGATGATATGAATGCATTCTACTATGGTGAATCAGACTGAAGTAAAATTTTCAACGGTTGGCACTTTGTATGTGCACTTGTTAATAAATTAATGGTTGCTATACTTAGTATTCAATAATGGTTTTAATTCAGCCCTGGTAATACTAGATAAAAAAAGGTCATTGATTGTTATGTGTGTTTATATACCTGTAAAATTTTACAACTTCTTCAAGTATTAATAAGAACACCAAGCTACATGTAACACTTGTGGGCTATTAGTAGCACAATATTAAGTAACCCAATCACTCGTAAACATGTTCTAAGAGTCTGATCTATTGATACAAAGGCTTAAGACCTGTGATCATTGACCCAATTCACGGGTAACAACTATACTAATAGTAATAGTTAAGCACAAACTTGTAAGCGACATCCGTGTCATGAGAATCATGTCAGTAATGATAGGACCTTTTGATTGAAAGGTGAACCACAAACATAATGGCTGCGTTAAATGAATGACTTAAAATTACTCATACAACCACATAACACGGTCTGACAAACTCTATATGCATACATGCATACTTCAGTTCCTTGCCTAGGGGACTGGCATACCTTTTCTGCTAAGGAAGTTGGGAAGAATGCTGATTGAACAGATTAAGGAAACAATATTTCTACGAAAAGCGTATAACAAGCGTAACAAATGTAACAAGGTGAAACAAGCGTCACCATTGTTACACCAGTCCAACAGGTCTGGATCAAGTTCTAGCTTTGTTGTTAACTTGGAAATTGGGTTTCGCCCAAATCCTGGTGCTATTCGCCCCATTGTGTTTCAGTGGGAACTGTCCCTCATTGGCCCTGTGAGTAAAATGTGCCGCAAAAGGATATCGAACTCAGAGATTTGAGGATGAATTTAAAAACAAAAGGGGGGGTTCAAGCACCACCAACTGGCCAGTCCAACTAGTCCATACCCTTTTCTGTAGCCTTGTGGTTGGTGTGTTTGGTTCATGAGCTGGTGGCCCAGGTTCGGCATGGGTTTACAGTACTTCTCACCCCTTTGTGTTCCAGTGTGTAATGTCTAAATACTAGTAAGTTTTCAGAACTTCAGTGTTACAATATAATAGATAAAACTGCATGATGATTCTCTACTACTAGGAACAATGACCTTTTTTATGTCCAGTACTAAACAATTAAAAAATCTAAGATATTAACAATATCAACTATCACACACCTGAAAAATATATAAATCAGACATTGAACTGTCCTTGAACATCATAATTTTATAAAGATGATAATGACCCATGTCATCATGTGACACATTGATTGATTTGTTCTGTTCCAAAGATCAAAGTATCGAACAAAAAATCTGAACTTTGTGCTTTTATCAGTTTATGGTCCGATTGATGCGCTTCGCATAATTGTTCCATGGATGTTTAAAAAAGCTTTTATGATCCATGATAACCTTAGAAAATTAGATTCAACACAGGCAGATCTACTTGATAACAAATAAGAAACCGTCTACTAATACTGCGGCCAAAAAGTTGGAGTTGTGTTTACAGGGCCGGGTATTGTATACAAATATATTTTACTAGAAAGTCACAAAAGTGGGAGGGGGGCAGTGAACATTACCTGCAAGGTCCACGTGATCTTCACGCACACACTGGGCCTCCAACAGCAGGTTGTGTTTCCTCGCTTCTTCAGGTCTGCATGAGAGTCTGTAGTAACGTTGGTGGTTGTCTTCCTGGTGTTGAACGTTTATGGCTAGTTTTGCCCCATGATAAAGCCCGTTTCTAACGACAGAACGTTAGCGCGTCGTGCAACTTAGCAAACATTTTGGTCCCTGCAGGTATTCTATCCCAGCAAGCGCTGCGGCTGGAACAAACTATGTTAACGCAGGGGGGCGTGGACGGTCAAAGAGAAACAAAAGTTCAGACATCTACTTATCTCCATCAATGATTTGGCTCTATCAAGCAGATTCTAACCTCAATTCTTGCCTCCATGAAGTATTTGGAGCTTTTGATTTTTTTGTCTCGCTGATTATCGAAATAAATTTGTAAAAAAAATAGCATAATCTTTTCACAATTTTAGCTGCTGGGCTTCTCGACTCAGATTAAATGCACTCTTTGCTTGTAATGTGTTACATGTGTTGAAAGTCATATCAACAATGATATCAATTATGCAAGTTATGTCTATATTCAAATATTCTATGCATAGTGATGTTCACCTCTGACCACGTGACTTACACATGTCACAAGTATGACTTTCATTGGGCTCATTGGTGTTCATGTTTTGTTCATGGTTGAAACATACAACATACAAACATACCCTCACGGGGACAGAAGTGGCCAGATTAAGTAAATATTTTGTTTAAATATTGTGACATAATGGACTATCTAGCACTACATCTTCTTTTCATGTCAGATGATAGAACTAAGTTACATGTAAGGTTATGTTCTTTTCTTAAAAGATTCATTTCTAACGCTACCAGGTAGCTCTGTATATATCTCTACATACAAAGGCAGCAGAACAATAAATCTCCTACTGACTCTCACAGGTGCTGTTGATTCATTCCGGGCAGGTCAAAGTTCAGGAGGTTGAGTGACAGGTGGCCCGACCAGTACCTACGCACATATTGCAGTCGCTGCTACTGTTGGATACTGTTGTTGTTGTTGGATGACGTTTACCACATGAGCCCAAGTTCAAAGACTACGTCCCTCGTCCTACTGTTGCTTGGACTGGTGTACGTCACACACGGAGGACCTGCACTACCCGACAGACCTTTTAACATCGTGTGGAACGTCCCCTCTAGAAAGTGTGCGGAGAAGTTCGGGTAAGGGTCCAACCCGATACCGTGAGTCGTTGTACGATACCACAGTGACTGTGTTATCGGCGTACGTTATCGTAGCCAAGCCTACACAACATTCTACAATATCGATACAACGACGGATGTGACATAAATCGCTGTATTTGTATCTTTATATCGTAAAATAGACGATTTGTTAATGATTTAAATTTTATCTAAATTTTTTTTTCTGGCGAACTGAAGACAGAAGTTTTTGTGTATTATTTTCTAACATTCATGGGCTAGAAATGTTAAAGTTTTGGCTAAAACCTGTATCACGAGTAACTTCAGTTTGTGTTGCATGAAATTTAAGTTTGATGATAATTCGTTCCTTAGTGTTGAGTTCGACTTGGACGAGTATGACATCGTGTCCAACCCTGGGCAGGAGTGGAATGGAACATACGTCACCATTTTCTACGAGAAGAACCTCGGGCTGTATCCGAAAATACACGAGCCGACGGGTCAGGACATCAATGGCGGGATACCACAGGTGATAGAATAGACATTCAAGACAGGCATCTCTTCTAACCTCCTTCTCACATCACATCTCTTGGAAGAATAGCTGTCACCCTAGCTCGGGTAGGCAGCTAAAGGAGAGTTTTTCCTCAATAAAACCTCTCCTGTATTTTCATTGTAACCATGGTCCCTTCTCTCCCCACCACACGTTACTCGGAGATGCATTACAGTATTGTAAGAGATAGCCATACCATTCTACACATGTATACGTGATTACATTGGGTATAACAAATATTGAAATAGTCTAAGACGTCTGTTGATAAGAGAACGATGTAAATTACATTAAGAATTCTGATCAAGGGGAAACGAAAATCCTGATACCCCTAGATATGTACAAAACGTGCACGGTCGTAACTGTATTGAACTGTACATGACAGGAAGCCGACATCGAAGCCCATATTGCCAAAGCTACGGACGACATTTACCGACTGATTCCCGACGCCGACTATCAAGGTTTGGGAGTGATCGACTTTAAACCATGGCGGCCGCTGTGGAACCGAAACTGGGATTCAAAAGTAAGTTTGGACTAGACTCGACATCTAATGCTAGTTCTGTTTAGAAAAATTATCTGAAATGCAACTTTGTCTATTACAACTTTGTCTACATGTATTTCAAATGGTAGTCCATACGACGACCACTATGAACACCACAAATGTACGACATTATATATTTGATATCATATACAAGTTGCATGTGTGCTGGTTCTACACACTCTTAGGGGAAAATGAATTTCTATCTTGTTGTTATCTAAGAATATCTACCGAGTTAAGTCAGAAGACCTCGTCAGACAAACATCACCGTATGCGTCGAAAGCGGAAGTGACGTCAAAGGCGAAAGAAGAGTTTGAAGGAGCAGCGAGGATGTGGATGGGGAAAACTTTGAGTCTGGTGAAGACGTTACGCCCGGGAGGCTTCTGGGGGTTTTACCTGTTTCCAGATTGTTATAATTCCCCAGAAGAAATTAAACTCCGGCAGGGCACAAGCTATGACTGCACAAAGGTAACGATGCCTTATGCCAAAGAACTTAGTGAAAGGTATGCATGATGTATAACATAGAACAACTAGTTGAAGGTCAAAGTCATGACGTCAAAGCAAACAATGACTAGGAAGGATCGAGCACTTTTAATCGACGACGTCAACGATAATAGTTCGTGCCTCATTCTTGGAAGTGCCAATGTACTTGAAAGCGAGAATGTCACCATACGTGACCGCAATGTCATTGTAAAATGCTCTTTACTTTCTCCAGGAGGTGAAATCTGACAATAACCGGCTACAATGGCTGTGGGAGGGGAGCACGGGTTTGTACCCTAACATATACCTCACAAGCGTCTTCAAAACACTGCCCAGTTCGGAACAGTTTGTTCGTGCCCGAGTGGCCGAGACGTTCCGAGTCATGGACGGTCGGCAAAGTTCATCTATCCCCGTCTACCCTTACGTGCGTCTTCGCTATCGGGATTCAATGGAATGCCTTGCGAAGGTTATCAATATTTTTGTCTTCATTAGTGGGCATTTGTTTATAAAAGTTGTGAGTTAATGAAACATCATAAACGGATATCAAATAACTCTGGACATCATATTGGTTTTGGTGTCTATGTGTGCTGTCTGTTTGCTTGCATTGTTTGCGTTCCACATGTGTTTTCCAATTTACTAGTCAGATTCATCGCAAAGTAACATTTGCAAGAAGCAAAAGTCAGAGTTGGCAGAGTGACAGGAAGCAAAGTTCAGATCTCATGATCAGTATGAATTTTCCATATGAAAAGATATTGCTATTTTTCCTGTGTTGTTCAGACCTTTACCTTTATCTCTCATACATTGTTCTGTATAGGCTGACCTGATCTCCTCCATACAAGAAGCGGCAGGGCAGGGCTCGGCTGGCGTGGTCATCTGGGGGGCGTCTGCGGACGTCAACTCCAAGGTAGGTGCACCGATTCTGACGTGAAAGCCCCGGTTTGACGTGGCAGTTGCTAATTTTGGCATATTTGGCAAGTAAGCAGAACTGTCTTGAAAATGTATTGTCATGGAAATGTCTTTGATCTCACTAAAAGTTCAGTGTAAAATATGTTACTAATAGACAAACCGTCTTATCGAAGTATACTCTACCTAAACTACCACACGATATCATATAATAGACGTTGATATCTGAACTTTGCCCAGCCGGACATTTGGGCACTAATATAAATGCTGTACTATATTTGTAGATGTTCTACTATAAACAAACCGTACTTAAAAGTGAAAGAATATTCAAGTGATCTTCTCTGTTGAAAGGGGATTTATTTAGACTTCCAATTCAAGGATATTTCATAATTTTCAGGAGAATTGTGTATCCCTACGGGATTACGTAACCTCAACATTTGGGCCATTCGCAAAGGAGATGACGTCACAGGCGGCTGACTGCAGCAGGAGAGAGTGCAGCAGTCATGGCAGGTAAGAGAGGACCGCACTACCAAGCAGAGGCTTAGACCTGTTTTGGACATTTTGTATACCTTTTTAGACATTTTTGTGGGATTTTCGTAGTATTCTTGCCTACCCAAAGATAAGACAAAATAGAAAGCGAAAAAACGTAAAATTTACGTCAAAATTTGCATGTTTATAGGTTTTTAGTGCTTTTTTACTCTCCATGCTGCTCCAGTTACTTATATATGTTTTGGCTAGCTATTCTAATTCTTGAGCTGTACTCACAGGTGCGTGACTTATTACGAAAAGGCGTCAAATGACGAACCAGTGAAGACAGACAGATCGGGCCTAGTTCAGGAAGGAGTACAGAAGGCGGTGCAGATGACATCAGAGCCACCAGGAAGCGCTGCACAACAAGAACAGCAATCACACGAACAGGTGTTTTTTTTGGCTACGCCTTAGGGACAAGGCTATAATTTTCCGGTATAAACAACACACTAGGTCATCTCCTCGCTGATATATTGCAACATTTGATAGATAGAAAATTGGATAGCATGAACAGTTAATGATGCTATTTCCATTGATCTTACAGGTCATATCAAGAGAATATGCGTCTTGGTTTGGTGAGAAGCTGCAGTATCTACCAGGCCGGCAGGGGACGTTATGCCGCTGTTATCCGGGTTGGACAGGAGAAAGGTGTAGCGAACAAACAAACTGAAGACACAGTAACAACCTACAGCAATTTCTGTTACATATTTGTAGTAAGTTACACAAATAGACAGGCTTTTATGATCGTATGCATGATACAAAATTATATCAAAACTCGACTACTCATCGACACCATATTTACCGTTCCAGGTATTTTTGTTAAATTATTTCCAAAACCGTAAAAGGTTTATAACAGCGGTTTGTATATTTCAATATAACCTTCGTTGAATAGTAGCATTGAATGCGAGTTTTCTAATTGCTTTCCTATCATCTTGTGAAAACAGTAGTATTTAGTGTTAGGATCGCTGCGTCCATCATTGCAAACACGTCGTCACATGTTTAGATCATGACGTCGACAGTGTTCGCCCTCTCAGTCCCATGACGTCATCACTGCCGAGGCCAGTACTGCCCAGAAGACGACAACAAGTGATGACGACATTCCCGAGGACACATCTGTGGCGAATGACAAAGTGACGTCGTGAAAAGTCAAACAATAACCGTCTTGGCTTGATGCAATTATTTCAAACCTTCGAAAGCTTTACATCTTGCATTTAGCTTTGGGACAATAAGAGCGCTAGCGCTGAGACGAAATCATACATATGTTTTTAAGTTTGTGGCAGTTGTATATAACACGTTGACAAGTTTGGAGCTGTTGATTTAACCAATGTAACGTTATGCTTTACTTTTGCCGGTTAGGTATTCTTCTGGCATTCTATTTTGTGACATTGCACACAGGTCTCTAGATGTCCGACAGTACCTGAGCTTGCCAGAGGAATTTGGCACATAGGAGTTGATTTGCGCGAGAGAAACTAACGGCGGACAAACTTATCTGACCATTGATTTTTGTCGAATTCTACTATCCAAACCCCCTTATAAGTAAGACCTAGTGGACGCTAGTCCCTATACTATAGACCGATCCTGAAGCTCCGCCCAACTTCGTCAAAACATAGAAATATAAATAGTTGACGGACATGCAGCCACTCTCTCATTGGTCTAACCGCTAATTGCTCTTCTCTCATTGGTTGAACGTCTAATTGTTATGGACATTCGGGATCCGTCTATTACGTCGCGTGAAAACGCTCTATAGACCCTCTGACCCAGGCGCAGGACCTACCGGACGGCGTGTCACAGAGGATCGGGTCCTCGTCCGAGTCGTCGTCACAGTCCTGGATCCCGTCACACCTGTCGGCTGGCCGGACGCACCTGGACCCGTCAAGGCACATGAAGCCACCTGTTCCCTCACAGTCGTCTGTACGGGTCAGCGGGTGGAATGGATTAGGCGATTTAGAGACAAGCAAACGTCTTACATATACCTGTAGTCCCCAAAGTCTAGATATACGGGATGTTCTACAATCATTGCATTATAGAAACTGAACTGAAAGTACGGGGAAGAAGTTAACATTTAATTAAATTGGCAGACAAATATCGTAATCTATCTAAAGTGTCGTACTCGATACAGTTCTTTTTTGCATTTACGTCTTTCCTTGATATTTTTTTGATTCTCTAAAACGTAGTGACTGACATGGTGGTGTCCAGCCATTATTCCAGCCCAGCGTCTCGTTCTCGTTCTGTTTCTCCAGCCAGTCGATGAGAGGAGCGAAGTACTGCAGGATGGCGGAGGCAGACATGTCACGGCGCCCGGTCAGAACCTCGAACGCCTCCGGCCAGGGCTGGCTCTTTCCCATCCTCAGCATTTCACTGGGAAATAGACAGAAACATTCTGGTGTTTCTCCCACTCTACCCCCCCCCCAAATGTTTGAAATTGAAATGTGTTTTTCATGTTTTAAATAGACTGGAATATATATCATGATCAAATCTGGATGCCAGGTAACGTTATTGAATACCATGCTAGAATATCTAGATCTGATTCCAACAGAACACATCGGATTACTTCTCAATTCTGTTTTATTTTTGCGATTTCATTTGCCAACCCCTTAGTAGGTGTTTGTATGCATAGTTCTTGTTGCTGCTTGTTATTTTCTGACTGGCAGATAAATGCTAGTGTGACATTACTAATTCAAGCTATTTTTTTCAAATTGAAGTACGTTTGTTTACTTGATCACGCCAATACTACACGTTTGTTTTAGAAAATATAGTAGTGCTGTATTAAATACTAGTATATATGGCTTACGCCAGTTTGCTTCCCGCTGTTTCCTTCATGGGTCCGGCGGACGCGTCACACTTGTGCAGGGCCCCGGCAAATCCTGACAGATTACACATGGCCTCGTGGAACTGGAACTGGATGACGAAACTCACAAAGTATCTGTAGAACATACAACAGAATTCAACATAACTCGGTAGGCTACAACTACAATGCGGTAGGCTACAACTACTGGCAATGAATGAGGTGGGCAACACTATAATGAGATGGGCTACAACCTATATATAGTGAGGTAATCTACGACAACAATGGCCAACAATGAGGTGGGCTACAACTGCCGTAGTACGATGAGGTAGGCAACGGCTACAAGGTAACTACAATGCAGTAGGCTACAACTCGTGACAATGAGGTACACGTATACGTAGGCTACGACTACAATGTGGCCGCAAAGAATGGGGCATCGTCAGCACTTGTATTTTTAACATGATAGAGAACACGTAAGATAAAATTAGCACCGTACCTAATGTATGGAGTATTAGCGGGAACGTGGTACTTGCTTCCAGCATCGAAGTCCTTATCGGGGTTTCTCGGTACGGGCGGTACAATGCCCTGGTACTGAGTCCTTGGAAGCGAAATGTGAAAAAAGAGACTATAGTAAAATATCAGATATTAATTGCAGAACATTTGAAAAAACGTTATCATCAGTTATTAAAAAAAAATATGTACCAATACATTTGTAGTCATGAACTGACTAGAAACATTTCGCTTCAAGCCATGTGCCATAAGGAAACGTCGCAACGTGGCCACCAGCTTGCACCATGAGGCTTATAGGGAGAGAAAACTTGTGCTATAGGAAATAGACTAGAAATAGATAATACTTTTACGGCGAGTCGCTAGTGGTCAAAGCCGTTGGGAAACACAAACCGATGTTAGAGCGTACCTCAGTTTCCACCACTCCTCGTTGTATTTGTCCGGTGTGATGCTTCCATCGAAAACCCTCCACCTCCACTGGTCGATCAGATAGCCGAACGGAAGGAAGGCGATCTTCTCCAGGGCCATTTGCATCAGGAAATTGATGTCAACCTCTGCAAAAGCACCGCATTTTTATAGAATGGGCCTTTCCGGTCAGTACTAGCTGAACGCATTAGGCTGGGATTAGGCTAAGAGTAGGGTAACCAAAGACAATTCACTGAATGTTTCGAAATCGTTCTCAAGAAAAGCTATAGACCGCAACAGCATTCATCCAAAATGCAAGAAGGGATATCAGAATTGACAGCAGATCTTGCAAAGTCAACACTAGTAAGTGGCACTTCCTCGACCACAGGCTGGACCGTGTTAAGGAAGAAGAAGTTTTAACTCGGTGTGTTGTACGTACTTACCTGGATCGTCCACTAGCTCAGGGAGGAGTCCGATCTTGTTGAGATGGGCGGGGGTGGACACGGACAGCGCCAACAAGTCACCCACCGCCTCGTGGAACCCTGTGGTCAAAGGGACATGTACCACATTATCTTGAACTTTCTTTTCTTTTTGGCATTTTGTTTCAAAATTGGGGACCCAGTCTCTTTACAGTGAGAGTACTACTTAAATCATTATTGTTTTCCATATTTAACATCATGTTGATGAAAGGACAATACAAAGAAATTAAGCATTGTTACAGAGGTTGCCTATTTTGTACCATTGGAAGTCATTCAGCACCAAGGACAGACATAGTAAAACATGATCTGTTTTCATATTTCACATCATGTTGATCAAAAGACAATGCAGAGGAGTTACGCATTGTTACAGCAGTTGCTGTCATATGCTGTTATGATTGGAAGACATTCAGCACCAAGGACAGACATACATACAACAAGAATGCCAAATATAACATTGTTACTTATTCATCATCAAATTTTTTCTTTGCATCTGGTTGTGATGAATATCTTAAGTACTTCTAGACTGCAGTGCTTCCTGATATAGCTATGTCGCACCGATAGAAATTCCTGTCTTACTGCCCGGGATGTCACAGCACAATGACGACCATGACGTGCACACTTTCAGTGTTCCCACAGTGTTACCTGGATTAGCGCCCTCTCTGAACGGGATCGGCTGGTGCGCGTACTGCAGGAAGTACTCTATATGCCCCATCTCGTGATGGACCGTCACCAGGTCCTCCTGGTTCACCTTCGTGCACATCTTGATCCTGACGTCGTTGTCCAGGTAGAAGTCCCAGGCCGAGGCGTGGCAGACCACGTCCCTGTCGTCAGGACGGACGAACATGGTCCTGTCCCAGAAACTGTCCGGCATCGGGATCTGCCCCATCTCACGGAAGAACTGGTCTGACAGGTTGAACATCCTCAAGGCGTCATATCCCTTCAAAATACATAATATAAGATTATATGATATCAGATAGCGATGTGGGATATAGCATGGAAGGTCGTCTGTGTTGGGATACGGAATTATTGTAAAAGTTGACCATGATCACCAATTTTTACCAGTCTATTCGACCCCTTCTACATGTAACTTGATTGAGCCAGGGCGGGGGTCGCTACCAACTACCAATCACCATTGACCCGTTGCTCACTTCACAATTTGGAATTTTTCTTACCTGCCTGACCATCTCATCCGTTACGTCAATGCTTGGTTTGTTGGGAAACGGAATGACGAGGTTGTAGATGTTTCCCCACGTCTGAGCCCACATGTTACCTGCGGCGGATACCGAGAGAGCACCAATAAGTTATAACCTGACAGAGAGACGGGGGACGGTACAGACTTCATGGCACCTTGCTGTCAGCGATTGCAGACGTCACATGCCCTGTTAGATCGTTTTAGCTTTAAGAAGACTGTGATGGAAACGGCTGAAGATTCAGTGAGTTTTTTTGTGTATGTTCGAATGCAGTTGAGATTTTGAATTCAGTCTCACCCAATAGATGTGCTGGAATCGGCCCCTCTGCGTTCACCATTTCTGCTCCGTACGTGTTAATGAGTTTGCGCCTGACGTAGGCGTGTAGGTTCTGGTATAACGGCTGCAGCTCCTGGTAGATGTTCTCCAGCTGCTGCTGGAAGTCTGCAGTCTCGTACCAGGAGCGCCAATATTCACCTGTGTCGCTCCAGCCTAAAATACAGGCGGAAAATTGATTTGTAAATGAACAGCTGTATGCAAGTAATGTAGTTTTCCAATATCTCTAAAAGAATCGTTATTTGCGGTTTTCAGACAGTTTTAACCCTTATCGTACTAGCCTGGTTACCAAACCTATTATAGCTCCCGAGTCCTACATCCTCTCCGCAAATAGCTATTTGCGGAGAGGATGTAGGACTCCGGAGCTATAATAGGTTTGGTAACCAGGCTATTATCGTACTACTGTTCTATCTTACCATCAGCTACCACGGCCTCATTACTGAGGTCCACGAACTTGGAGTAGAGATCCCCGAGACGCCGCCCGGCCGCGTCCCGCCAGCCCTCCCAGCAGAACAGCAGTCTGTCGTAGTCCGTACTTTCGGCCATGCAGTCTTCTAATCCTGTGAAGTACGATCGGGGTATCGCCAAAGTTCATGATTCCAATGTACAGTGACAAAACGAATGTTATGAAGAATATCACATGTTTTCAATACTCCACCCCGTGGTCTTCTGATACCAAAGACTCCGGCCCTGAGGCGTTGCCAATAAGTAGCAGTACAGATCAACAGGGCAAATTAACAATCCATTCATTTTCTAAATCTAGAATTCAAGAATAAGGAAGTGACAATCGTGAGTGCTGTCTGAGGAAACATCCGAATGAAAAGGGTTTTTTTTATATTATCATTCTCTCTTACCTGGGTTGAGATCCAGACACGTTTCTGGGTTGTCATACTCGCAGGCCTTCCCCGTGCTGTAGATCTCTTCCATCTCCGACAGTAGATTGTTCAACTGTAAATAGAGCAACGGGAGGGATGTGTAATGTGTTATATAGGTATGGTATTTATTGTCAGTATTGCAACATGACGGGTAGATTTGTCAACTTGACAAAACGCAGTTTTCAAAGGAATACTTTGAAAAAGTCTAGATCTGTACTTTGAAAATGCATTCAGATACTTTGAATAGTTGTTTTGAACGCATGCACTGTACCACAATGAACTCAGAGCACAATATTTTACTACTCTGCAATATGTTTTTACCACTATGGATGACATCGTACCTCCTCTAGTTTTTCTTCGTCCTCCAGTGCGGCCGTGCCCAGGGTGGTGATCATACCGAACAGTCGCTTCACCGTGGCATTGCTGAAGTTCTCCCAGTCATACTCGGCCGCGTCCGTGGCCACTTCTTTGGCAAACTTTGCCACCTCCAAGTTGAGTTCAACCTGTGGAATGATTAAACCAGTCTCTGAAATATCTAACTAATGCACTTTGTCAACACGCACAGTACCTGTCAATCTTTCACCGGTCATGCGCCGGGTTCGTAGAACAATTAACCGCATGATAACCCCATGCACCTGAAATGTTTGATCAAAGTCAAAGTATTGAGTCGCGTTAGCTGCTAATTGGGGCCTATGGGGGGCGGAGTAGGGGAAAGGCTGTGGTGGTAGAGAGGTGTGTGTGTGTGCGTGCGTGCGTGTGTGTGTGTGTGTGTGTGTGTGTGTGTGTGTGTGTGTGTGTGTGTGCGTGCGCGCGTGTGCGTGCGTGCGTGCGTGTGCTTGAGTGCGTGCGTGCGTGCGCGCGCGCGCGTGTGTGTGTTAAAATAATAACGAAATGCACAAAGCAGACAGAAGAAGTTCAGTCGTAGGCTTTCAGGTACCGGTGATTTTTACATGAAACAACTCTTATCACACAAAACTCTGATCGTTGACGTTCACGTTTATAACGTCACACAAACTAGCAATACATGCCCTGTACCATGGGAATACATCATGACACGTTATGTTCTTTCTCGTTCTATGGAAAGAAGTGCTTTAAGTCTCTCCCCGTCTCCCGTCACTAACATGTGATTGAAGGGGTTGTTTTTTTGGTGACGCGGCCTCGTATCGATCCCCACTGTGGAAAAATATGACCCTTGCAAAAACCTAAAAAGGGGTTAAACAAAGGGCAGCACGCGCGGTCCTCAGGGTGGTGGCCTGTGTCCGAAGTCCATCTCACGTCTGGTCCCAAACGTACAAAACACTCGTTACTCTGACTACGTTATGAGCACATCTATCTTGTCTGTAAGTTGCCATTCTCTGCTAGTTGGCCGTTTCTTCACCACAAAATAACTGAAAAATGGGTCAAAAGAAAATAAATTCTTTCTGATTTCTCTTCTCCTATGTTCTTGCTCCTCGTGTTTTGTCACATAATTTTCACCCTTCCTTCGTTGTCTTTTTCAGTGTAGTTTTCGAATTTGTTCGTTTCTTTTTCTTTGTGTACGACCTGCTGTTTTAAACTAAGTGATGATGATGTTGATTGTGTTTATTGCTGTACTCAGGTAGGAAAGTAAATCTACACCGTTAAGTTATGTAAGCTTCTGTTTTGTGGGTATTTGTTTAATTTAAATTTCTTGAGCAGCTAATATGCAGTATGTTGTTAACTTGTGTAATGGCAACCAGGTCACGTAAAATGATTACATCTGGAGCAATTTTGAAGTGCAAGTGCGCTGTCGACAGCTCTGTGTGCGGGATTATTGGGTTGCCAAAAGTAATACACAAGTTTTCTAGTCGACGATCCACGGCACAACGCCATTGGTACCTCGCCAGATCCCGGTAGACAAAATAACATGGGATTATTACTTGGAATTGCTGAGTTCCCTATATAAGGGACCAGTGTCACTAGCTACAGTGATTGAAAACTCCCACACAAAATGCTACCATTACATCCAAGTTTTGCTTTTACAGGGTGGCGTTTAGAGGTAAACACAGTGTTTTAGTTGAGAAAAGATTGTTCCCGTAACCCGTGACTGGTTAGTTTGCATTTTATGTACATAGAAAAATGCCTACATCTCTATGGCCCCGATCTCCGAGCAGATGTAAGGATTACGAGCGTTTTTTTTTATTGCAACCTCCAGTACGTATGTCTTTTTACAGTAGTGCGCCTGTTTAACTATTCGCCGGCTTCTGTGGGTAGCCCCAAGAAAGTGCGCACCACGTGCACCATACTAGAGATGGACGTTGAAATGGTAGGTATCAAAAATCTCTATAATCTGCTAGATGATATACTGTACACCCTCTGAAACAAGGACACGGATATACATGTATATATGCTTCACACTTTACTTGTTTCTAGTTTTGTCCAGATACAAAGGAGTAATATAAATAGAAGACATAGATTCAAGTTCAAGGCCTAGTAACAAATCGTGACAATACCTGTTTCTTAGCGTTTTCTTCGGTCAAGTTGGTCTGGTAGTTCCAGCCAGCGATGACGGCCCGGTTCTGTAGTTCCTTCGCCCGTGTGTCGTATTCTTCCAGAAATATCACTCCCTCGGATTCGTTCTTCTTCTGACAGTGAGTTGGGACGGAAAAAAGAACGATAAGCACGATACCGTATGGGACAAAACGCGCCATATTTTTTCGTAGCCTCGGACCAGCAGGGGCAGTGCTTGTAATGTTAACGCCCAAAATGAAAGATGACCTAGCGTTTGTTCAAAGGGTACAAGGATACTCCCTTTAATTTGGTCACGTGCTAGCTTGTTACTCGAAGAAGTTATTTAATGATATCGGACCTAATAAACCGCAACGATGAGTTTGATTTTTTGTCGCCTTTAGTCGACAGTTTTGCACTTACGTATATATATACTTGTTTTGAGCATATAGTTTTGCGTTCGTGCATTCAAAGTTTGTGCACTCATGTTTGGCAACGTAACGGTTAATGATTGATATTAAATTCTATTTTTGATGCCGCGCTCTCTCAAATTTAAAACGAATAACCGTTACAGTGTGTAAAAAAATAATAGTGATCGGTCGGCTGCAGCGGAGGTTATATAGTTAAGTTATTATGTTTAGACAAATGCTATATTTTCATCGAGGGGAAATAGAAAATATGATTTGAAATCCTCTATCTGGTACACATAAAAGTACAGTATTTAGTTAGACATTCTGATAATGAATTTCCGCGTGCTCCACGATGGTTGATTAACTCCAATCGCATTTTAATGCGTTTAAAATATAAAAACTCCTACCGAGTGCCTAGTTGAGCTCTACGGCGGAGAGCTCCTACACGGGCCCCGCACTGGGAGCCCACCCCATCGACGGTAAACTGGATACCAGACTATACTAGCTGATCTGCTTGAATTTGAAATGAAGGGAATGAAGGTCACTCCAAATAAACTAGATAACAGCGTGTCATTAACTGCCACGTACTCGGTAACGTTAATGGTGCTCAAAAATCAATAATCTTCTTTCTCAAGTGGCTCATTTAGACTGTCATTTTGACGGTGATCTTTTTTTTTTAGGAGTACAGTAAGGTCCAACATTTGGGACGATTTAATGACGGACCAATTAGGATTGAAAGGAATGGCTATGCGAGCTTGTATGAAAGGAAGGCCCAAAGCTGAGAGATACGCGAATGTCCGACAACAAAATTGCACATGACAGTGACCGGTCACTCATCGGATTAAATAGCATATTCTTCAATAGATAAAGGAAGAAAGAACTCACACAAACCAAAGTTGAAATCGAAGAAAGACAACTTCAAGTATGATAAAATATTTCTCAAGAAATCAATAACGTTACATGTGTGTAAATAATTATGCTGCGAACTTCCCCCAAAGTATAATGGGACATCCTGAAACTCCCACGTTGCACTGCGAACCACCTGATGACAACATGGCGGCAGGTTTGTGATGTGTGCAGACTTCGGGCCAGTTTTAAACGTTATGACGGGCTGTAGCAGGTTCACGGGCACAGGTGAGTGTACAGAAATAACGGCATACCATCTTTGATACTGCTGTGTAAAGGGGATGCTCGTTAAGCCGTGTATGAGTTAGTAACGCCACTATATGTGCAGTGGCATGCTCCGACAAGCTTTGGGTTCATGATTTTATGATTTTCATAATTTGTACGGTTGCGTCAGCAGCTAGCAGGGTTGGAAAATCTAACTCTGCAAACCAAGCTGTCTGCTCATTTGATTTTTTTTATGAAGGACAGGTGCGTGGGGAACCAATGGGCTTTACACACGTGTCAGTCGCGTGTGGGAGGGGGTTTAGTAGAAATTCATTATGACTGTGATTGATGCACACATGTGGTACCTAGTCTCCAAGCAGATCGTATGAAGATCATAATGTTTGACGACTGTCAAACTTCTATGTCAATGATCAGTCTATACCCCAAAGACGACTGTCAGAGAAGCCAGGCAGTCAGAAAACCAATCCACCCCAACATCTGCTTGGAGATCACATGATAGTGATACCATGATCTTGTGACCCAGGGTTGAAGATTTGGGTCACCTGGTGCTGATATCCCAGTGTTACAGTGTCCCAGGTCTACACGTAAATCAACACTTGGACTCCCTTCACGTACATGTAGCATAGCACACATCAAGCATGGCTGTTTTTGTTTACATCAATTATTGGTAGGGTCCGTAGGATATGCAACTCATTTGTAAACAGATCACCAAACTACATGTGCAACCCACTATTTGCCTACCACTGCTTGGTCACAAGTTGGTGTGATGTCATGGTGACCATGTACGAACTCAGACTCTCTTTTTTGTTCTCTTGCCCTATGCTGCAAGGGATTAATCAATAGTTATCGATAACTGGCATACTAGAAATTGTATTATTACAACTTGGTGCCATTGGTTGTTCCACCTTAAATTTTGCCAATATCATAGATCTTTGGTTTTGCTTCCAATTTATTTATTTATGATTGTTTGATACATTGACCGAAGGTAAACTCTTCACCTTAAAATACCTTGCACTATATTACATCCATAAGGCTTTGTCATGCTTTAGTGCATTATGATCAATTTAATGATTTCTTTGACTGCTGTGCTGCTGCAATCATCTGAGGAGTTGATATCATTACAGAAATCCTTGTTATTACAGAACATGCCATACCAATTTGTCATGATCATTTCTCATATACACCTCTGCTTGATTAGATTAAAGAAACGTGCAACTTCCCAAAACAGCCACGGTTCATTGAATTCCCCCAAAACGCTGAGGCTGAACTTCATTATCTATCAATAAACACAATCAGTGAATTATATAGTCCCAGATCGCTACCCTCAGTGCCCCTGGACTTGATCTCATCTTAAGATCTATGAGCTACCGCCCGTTTTGCGACCATTGTCATTCCTCATTCCCTTCCGGGGGGACGAGAAGTACGTACATGAATCGTTTACGGATCAGGGGTTGTTCCTATTGAATGGAAGTTGTACAAGATTTACACTGCTAACGTATGGATTGCTCTGGATGTAAGCCTCAGGGCCTAATGATTTTTACAGCAGGTCGACCCAATATCAGAACCGGCCGACTTATGAATCTTTAGCATGGGCTAAGCTGAAAATATGACTACCGGGCAATACTGGGTACCTGTCTAAGGTTTTAAATCTACATCTGAGCACCTCAATCTAAATCCAAAGGTTTTAATTGCAGACATACATCATGTATGTCACTGTATTTGTATAAGTTCATATTATCTTTACATGATTGCATGGTAAGTAGCAAATAGGCTAAAAGTGATAAAAATGAAAATGATTAGTTTGCCTCAAGTGAAATGCAACTCCACTGTATGAATATTGAAAGATATTCTATTATTCTATATTCTAATTACTATAACAATGATTTTATTATTTTCCTGACACTTAGGTGTTAAAAATATGATATATACTGTACTATACATTTAACATCTTTACATATGTAAACCTACAATGAATTAGGTGCACAGCTCTAAATTTGGGTGCACTAAGGTGCACATGCACCCAGTATTTTGAATTTGAGGCAGAGCCCTGTAAGAGAAGAAAAAAATTGCAAACTATTATTCATGACTTATTGTGATATCCTGATGTCATATATTCAAGGAATTATAAGCATAATTAAGTAAGAAAATCAAGAAATTTATCAGAAGTTTGTGATTTTGAATTGAAATGCTTTGGCGATAGGAAACAATATCTAATGATTTGTGTAATAACTGTATGTTTTGAATTCAAAATCAAATATGACAGTTGAAAAGCCACGCTGTCCCAGGTGATTAAAAATTGCCACTATACCAAGGCAGACATTTACATGCATGTCAACCCCCTCCTTTGATGTAATAATCCCCCATCATCGCACCGGTATGGAAACATATTGGTTTTCCACTCTCCGACAAGTGGCACCATGCTCAGAACTGTCAGTCTTAATTACTACATAAGGGATAACTCTAATACCCAACCAAGGCCCAGGAGAGGCTTTCCAATAGAGCTGTCAGAGTGGTGATAGATAGACAGGCTGCTCTTCAAAGTAACTACATGGGGCCTGGAAGGAATATTCCCATCTCGCATGTCTGTTGAACTAAGTAAAGAATTATCCCAAGGTGATTGGAATTTTCCTTGGAAGAAGTTCTGTGTTGAGTGTGTGTGTGT
>NW_017803932.1:1361109-1365162 GCF_001625305.1 Branchiostoma belcheri | reverse complement strand
GTGTGTGTGTGTGTGGGGGGGGGGGTGCTGCCTATGCAGCTTGGAGGTAATAATGTTTGTATTATGCAAATTGTATTCAGTACATCTCCTTTACTTGTTGGAAATTATGTACAAGTAGCTTTGTAAGACAGTAAAAGTACATGGCTAAAATGTAAATAAGTTGAGTTGTAAGTGTAACTTTTATTGTATATTGTGGAAGGTGAGGAAATTGAAGACTGAGAAATATTTTACATGCAAAACACTAGTATGGGCTCTAAGAATTTTTTTCCACATTTCTAACTTAGTTTGAATTTTTCCAATTACAGTTTTGAGCAGTCTGTGAGTGATCAAGGAGCTTCAATATTTGAAGCTCCTTGGAGTGATCAAGTACCTGTAATGTTATAATGGGTTATAGAGTACATGTGTCTTGGGATCAATTTACCAGTATGAATACACTGATAGCAAGCACCCCCATCTAGTTACTCTCTTTTAGAATTTTTTATCACCCTCAAGGCACAATAAATGGGCCCCAAGTCACAGATTTACCTTACCTTGATTCCACAGGAGCTTCTACATGTATATATACGTGTCTGGTATCAAGGGTAATGTGCACTTTCAAGGCTAAGTAACACTTTTACTACTGTTCTGTTGACTGATGTGCAAGTGAATTTTTGCAGTCGTAGCAATATGTAAATTCCACGCCAGGTAATTTGTGGTCCAAAGGAAACCAGGTCGCCTTAATATGAAATGAAGGATACAACTAGACGATGATGCATTTTACATACTCTTGAAATGGCAGGTAATCAATAGAAGGCTAGCCAAAGACATTGGCAAATAATTTCAGTGAATTCTCTTAGGTAAGGACAGACCAGTTCGATTTGTTGGTTCTCGGAGCTGTGGAAAATAATGCTTAAGTGGAGGATCAATTTGAAGTGAAACATATGCACAAGACTATGAATATAACTCAGATCCAAAATTTTCTTCTAGTCTACTGTTTTTCTGTTGTTTCTTGCTAAATTATAACCTTAAAATGTCTGAGAACCAAGGAAGCAAGTCAGTGTTGCCTCTAAGCCCTTAAAACATTTACAGAAGAAGGGATGCCAAATGCATTCTGTCTTAACTTGTGTTGTCTGGCTGCTGCTTTGCTGCAAATCACGGCTTCTATTGGTTTCCATTAAACAGGTAAATTGCGTCGTCATTGACTTGGTAATTTGTTAAAACAATCACCGAGCAATCACTGGAGGCATTGCGCGTGAGGCCGGCCACATTACTGGAGCATATATTCCATTACGATGAGGGCCGTTTTCACTGGTGTTTTGAGTTAGTAATAGCAAACTGCCGCCTTGTCGTCTATCATGAAATCTGCTTTCATTTCACGGACAATTCACTTAACGGCGTGTCGCGGGGAGTAGCAGTCTGAAACTGCCACAGTCCACATATCGGTGTTGGGATCTTTGATGAGTGGGCAAAGAGGGCTGGCAGAGGCAGGTCTGAGGTAACACGTTTTGCTCCTTGCATGGTTTGACATACCCGCTGTTGTTTTCAGGCCATTGAATATGATGTACTAATTACTATAGGCTCACCAGTATTAACCATTAGTCACAGGTTAGCCGGAAATGACATTTGGACAAAATTGTGAGGACTGGATCCAAATCTAAGCATCTTGGATACTGGCAATAGGGTTGCCATTTCGTCTAGCTTATGGTACTAGCTGATAGTTTGGGGCTATTAAGGATTTGGTACCGTTAAGTGCCAAAGGGCTTTTATTGGGATGAATTTTGGGCAGTCTGATTTTTAGCCATTTAAGTATGCCATTCTGTACGAATCTGTAGGCTTTCTTAGATTCCGAGTGAGACGATAAAATTTGACCTCCTTTTTATTCTTTACAAACAAAAAATCATAAAAATATGCAGTGATTTTTAATGAGCCATATCTTTTCTGCAAATAAATGAATAAAGGCCAGTGGAAGTACTATTAAGTATCTCCATTGTGACAGAAAAAAAAACCCAGAAGCTGTCAACATCTATGCTATGTGTTTTGCTTCTGTGAAAATTAAATCCACCTTGGCCAGACTTTGATTAAATTCTAATGCAGTTACTTCATTAAGCCTCCTTCAACTTACTGCAGGTCGTTCTTGATGAGCTCTACTCTTGATGAACCCCACTTGATGAAAATACACTGGTATATGAATTCTTCATGTACGAATTCTTCATGAATGAGACTTCATGTAGCACAAGATGTAAACTTGAAGGTGAAAATTACGGAATATTTTGAAGTCTTAACCATACTCATAGAGTACTTGTAAATATCTCAGATATCAAAATTGAAATCTGGTCAAAGACAACATTTGCATGATATACTAAAACAGTGAAGTTAGAAGCATATATCTTTCTGTAAATCTTGAAAAGTCTGGTGATTTTATTTTCATGGTTTTATTGATGACCTTTCCACCACAAAATCACAATACAGTGTATTGCATTGCTACTGAACAACAGATTTACTTCAACTGCAAACTTGAAACATAGCAGAAAGCCCTTTTCCTCCTTTCACTACAAAGATAAATGCATCACGTCTTTGCTTCCATGAAGAAAATGTCCTTGTAAATCACCTTCTTATCTCATAATGTACACCAGATGCTTAGGAGCAGTTTGATCTTTAATGATGATCTTTACAATCCCTGTTATAAAGCTGTTGCCAGGCAGGCCTACTATATTGCACCGTCAAAACAAGTCTTCACATACACCCTCGATTTTTGCTGACCAACTTGTGTTATCATTGCTAACACTCTTAGAAACTATATTGCTTCATTCTACCACGTCATCTCTAACTCATTTCAAAAACTACAGATAGAAAGTCTGCCTGTAAGAAACAGCTCACACATTCTACCATGTCATCTCTAACTCATTTCAAAAGACCATAACACATGGCATAGCACTGACCTATAGATAACAAACGCCTCAGAAGTGTTCTCAATTTGTGCGACACATTGTATTGAAAAACCCATTACGCCCATAGCCTGAAATTCATGATACCATACTGCACTGATAGCTACCTGCAAGGCATAACTGGGATTTTATAGAAGCCATTAATGCATACTCCTGAGGGATCTAATGCAATATGTATCTAATATATAGATGTATGCTCTTGTAATGTGTAATCTGTTATTAATTAGTAATCTTACAATAAGATTGCTGAGGGAACAGCCATAACTTCCAACCATCATGCTGCAGAAATGGGGTGCTGGGTGTGCCCTGGGGCTTCTGGTTGCACAAACTGCACCATTTAGTGACTTCCAAAGACAATAGAGATAACGATGAACAGACAGGAGGGAGTTGGAAGTGCTTGTCTGGTTAAGATAGTGTCAAACAAAGGAGTCCTGATTAGGATGGAGAGAAATCTGGATTATAATTATGGGCCTGTTTTGTATGATTTATTAAATGTTAATGACCTAAATATGGAATAAACACAATGTCATGTTCATAACATTATATACTTCATGCTTAGAACTTTAATGCTTTATGATAGACTTTGATAGTTCTAATCTAATATAAGTTGTTCACTTATTTTTTATTGACTCTAAGAAAAATGTCCTATTGTGTAGTTCAACCTATAAATTAAATGTAATAATTACTATTAGCAATTACTCAGTAATACCAGTAGCTGAGGCTCATCCCAATTGTCCAGTAACTGCTTTTTAAAATTTTTGTTTTGAATTTCTACATTATTTCCTCAGAGGTGGGTGGGGCTCTGGGATCAGACAGTTTATATATGACAAGGTCTGAACAACATTATTGGCTCAGTGTTGAGAAATCCCATTTCAAAGCTTGTTGGTCCCATTTCTCTCCTACCCCCAATCTGCGTCATACCAACGTCATGACTCTGCCCCGACTAATCTTCCCCTTTCTCTTCCCTGCCACCTTAAGTCAGCTACCAGCATGCACTAACGGATCCGGACCAGCAGATAACATCCGCAGGATTAGGCTCAAAGTAACAGAATTAGCAGCAGAGGATCAAGGTGATAGCTTCAGCGCTGTAAGGATTAGGATAATTGCATTTTCTACATCCTCCAGGAGT
>NW_017803932.1:1323898-1361089 GCF_001625305.1 Branchiostoma belcheri | reverse complement strand
CCCTAGAGCACAGTGCATCTGTCAATGTAAAGCTAAAAAAGGTGTACTGTTCAGATATATCTATTTTACTGTACAACACTTGGATGGAATATGCTGAAAAAAGGCTTTATACTGTACTAATTATATCGTTGAACGTCAGTTAGGTCAAGATGGGAGGAGTTATGCATTGTGTTAGAGATAATAACCTACCTGTATGTCTCCCTGGAATCAGGTGCTGTATAGACTTGGGGAGGGGAGGGGAGCAATGTGAAATAAATGGTTGAAATTTGCTTGAATGAGGTTGAACCATTTGCCAGCTGGACAAGGTCCAATTTGCCCCAGCCATACACATTGTATCCATGGAAAGTCCCGAGGTTCTTTGATGGTCCATAATGGGTTTTAGATTGGCCCTATAACTACAAGAGTGCTCCATTTATTACTCTGTCCTAGATAGAGTGTGACGGACAGTGATGGAAGAAGCCGCACATTAGGAAGTACCAGGGGTCAGCAGAAACTGCACCTACATAATGGACCATACCATATGACATGGCGTGCATGCAGGCTGCCTGTGTCATGTGTGATTTCTTGTAAAAGAAATAATTGGTACTGTTTAAAAATGAAGTTACCTTCAACCCACAATAGCAACAAGCTCAGTTGAGTCCAAAGGGATTCTGATAGTAAATTGAAATTTATAGCACAGATGTATATGTAATGTCATATTATGTTCATTGATGTCAAACATAGTTTCAAACCAACATGATGCATCGTTTATTCTGATCTGATGTCAAAGTTTCAAACCTACATGATGCTATGTTTATTTTGATCTGATGACTGCAAGGTTATAACGTTAGATATTCATAGTTATTGTTTATCTTTAATGAAATGATAAGCTTAGTGGCATATCAACATGTACACAGTACTACATGATATTCATGTACTATTTACTGGCAATGACTGTTCATCAGAAAAGTGAGCTGATTTGTATGTATTTGTACTTCTTGCAGCAGCCTAGGCATAAATTATATCCGCATATACATTTTTAGGCTGGTAGGTAGGATTGGAATGTAAAAATAGGATTATAATAAGGCAAGCCACAGTTATGTGTTTAAATTGTATTGATTAGTATCTTAATTATGATATACCACCTTCTGAAGTAATGAAGGGAGACATTTGGTAATGTTTAAAGTGTTGGCACATATCCAAACTATATTATGTGTTGTAGGAATGCAGGGAAGAGTAAAAAAAAGAACTGAAATTTTCACAGAACATTAATTCACCATGTTTCATATATAAGCCATTTCACAGCATGCACATGGGTTTATGGTTCCCATATGGCACCCATGTCTTATTGATTAACGTATATTGCACAGAGGATCCATGATTGGAAAGTAAAAGTCATAAACTAGCATCTTTGTTAGCACATCTGTTCATATATAAAAACGTGTGTTGTTGATGTTAAATGTTCTATTTATTTTGCCAGGTCCCAGAATTCGATACATACATGTACATCTAAGTGAGCTAATACTAAGGGTGAAATATAGTAAAAAGGTTGTTCAACTTTTGTAGGTATTTGATAAATATATCTTTCCTCTTTGTACTACCATGTCTTCTGTGTTTATTACCTTTGCCAAGAAAGTTATGTTTTCAGGGCTGTGTGTGTGTGTGTGTGTGTGTGTGTGTGTGTGTGTGTGTGTGTGTGTGTGTATGTGTGTGTATGTTTGAATAGCTTAACTCAAGAGGTTGTGATTCTTTTTGATATTTCGTAGGTGTCGGCAAAATGAAGAAATGATTACAATATAGACCCCCTGGCAGCTTAAGATATTGCAACAGAACTTATGGCTTTTATATTTGTTCTTGACATGATGTGGTCATGGTTGATACTAGTACCTCTTGGACTTGTATATAAGTGGTACAGCTGAGGAGTTTCCCAAACGCCCGTGTCACCAGAACATTACAGATGTTTGGGTTGATAAGTCAGAAGATGGCTGTGTGTCCGTAAGCGAGGGCAGCCAGAATACAGTAGCCTGTAGTCCAGCCTTGTTAACTCTTGTCCGCTCTCCAAGATCTGCTACCTCGCCAACAAGCGAGTCTTGGTGAGCTGACTGAAGCTAACAAGGCTGACTCCAGGCTACCTGCATCTGCTTGGAGATGTAGTGTTAACCTGCAGTACGACTGTATGACACGACTGTCCGTGTGCGTCACGTGACTTCTCGTTCAGACTGAATAGGGAAGTGAAATAGAAGACGCCCCCCGTGAGTACTACATGTATGACGTAACGTTACAGGTAAACCTCACAGTTCACGTTCCCTTTCCTGTCGCCGGCAACAGAAGGTATTGTTGTCCTGCTCACCTGAGAGTCACGACGTCCCCATTCCAGACAGGTGAGACGAATTCCTTTCTTCTTTTACTTTCGATCTTCTTGGCCACACACCGTGCCACGATAACTACGTGTATGATATAAAAGGAGTAACATACAGGACTGCTACTACCAAGTTCAGGTGTACGGGCTGAGTTTAACACATTCTGCATCTGACAGAACGTACATGTACACCGATGTAGTAGTGGGTGACGACATTTTAAACAACTGTGGGTATGCTACAACATACAAAGATATACTTCTATGCGATCGGGAATGTACACAGTATGCAACGAAGCGTATATATATATATGTAATTCGTGCAGCCTTATTTTGCGAGGGATACAAATGTAGATAATATCGAATGCTGTACTGCGACGTCTATTGTCATGATTTACGTTGTAGTTCATACACGTTGGCGTAGATTCGAAAAAAAATGTCGCTTGTGTGTTGGCACCATTAAGTGTGGTTGAAATGGTCGGGAAGCTTTGAATTGACGAGCTACCTGCATATGCAGCAACAAAGAAAAACTCATTTTCGAGTCTTGCATAGAGTATTTGTACAAAATAACTAGCATCACGAAACATTTCTTTCCCAATCAACTATAGTTCCTCTTTGTCTGTTTGGTATTGTTTAGATGTTTAAATACCGAGGTGTGTTATCAATCGTAAAACGGAAGGGAACCAAAAAGCGGAACTTCCGTGTTCTGTGCGTTACGAACAGTGGATGGTTGCTGATGCAGTACTGCTTACCTCCGCCAAAGTCCCCCAATGGGACGACAAATTAGAGAAGAGGAACATTCAATCCGTGATACATCGGTTTTGAATCTGTTGACTTGGATATTACTGTTTACCATCGATATAAACTGTATGTATATTTTGTTGTTTGCAGCAGACTGACGATAGCCTTGAAAAGCAGCCATGGCAGCAGCACACCTCCTGACAGCAGTCCTGCTGGCAGTCACCGCCATACAAGCCGTCCCAGTGCCTGAAGCGTGGCTAGATGCTGATTCGTTCCTCTCAATCTTCGCCTTCAAGGGGCCTGTGCGCTGGTCTAACTGTGGTAAGTTTAATCACTTTAACAATATAACTGCATTCCTCATCCTTTTAACTTTCTTCCATCCAGTCTCTCTTTTTTTTTACTTCGTTAAATTTAGTTAGATGTGTAACGTTAGTTGTTTTACTATTGGCAGACACCACCTGTTAAAACAACAATTCATGTTCCCCTCTCCACCTACAGGCGACCCTGCCACTCAGAGCTTCAACGGAACGGTCACCCCAAACCCACCAGTCAGAGGACAGAAAGTCGCGGGCTCCATCAGCTTTGTACCAGGTATGGACAGGCCGGTTCGATAGGAATAGAACGGACAAGCAAGCAAGCGTACGAATGGAGGAATAGGGGGGAATGAAAGAAAGGCAAGAAGTAAGGGAGGAAAGAAGCAGGGAGGAAGGAGTGCGCAAGTGAATCTGTGGCAAGAGAAGGGATTTCTTTGATAGTAAACATATAACGTTACCACATTGTTTGTTATCCTCCTACAAGTGTGTGTAACTCTATGATGTTTTTACCTGTACCTGTAGACGCAGATCTGATCCGCGGAAAGATCATTCTGAATGTGTGGTATAACGGATCCCCTGCGATCCAGGTACCTTTCCCGATCTGCACACCTGGCGCCAAGGCACCGGAATACTGTCCGATGAAGAAAGGGGGTAAGTACCTTACTTTGGTTAGGGACGTCCACTTGGATGGGACGTAAAGCGCAGGTGTACATGTTTGAGGCGAGAACTTACCGATGACCTATTAGCCTGGTCTACTTTCTGTACAAAACTATGGCGTTTGCTCATTCTGCGAAAAAAAGTGAAACTTCATCATACATTGACGTTCCTTCTATTACATGTATATGTGTTCATTGCTATGATTTTAGTTACGTATATTTGATCTGCTGTACGACTGTTTATCCTACAGTGAAGGTGTCCGCTGCCAACACTGTCGCTGTGCCGAACTACCTGAAGCCGGTAAGATAAAACGTACCAATATGTACATGCTGTAATCCTGGGTACTGTCGTACAAAGCTAAAATTTTCGTATCGTACGAGTAATCTTCTGATCTGGAACTCTACCTGTCACAAACCCTCCATAAAATACCTGTAACACCAATTTGTTAAGAGATCCACTTCTCCATTTGTCGTAAAAACTTTCCCAACTTCCTCAAAATTTAAGTATAAAAATATGGGTGTTTGATAACGATACATTCGAATCCAGTTCCCCTTTTTTCATAAAGGACGTATAGCTATAGTACTGTCAAAACTTCCTAAAACTGCACTGTGACAGAAATGACTGCACGTATGTAACGATGTCCCGCTATCGTTTATCTGTTTAAATCATGTTCCCCTTTTTATTTACTAGAAAAGAACGAAACTCCTTCTGTTCCGTAAAATTTGGTCCATTTGGTGTTGCTCAGTCCATATTAACCACATCTCACCAGCTTATCATATAGATTGGTATATGGTGTCATTTTAGTCTTCCACATATATTGGAAGCATACGTGCGATGTTTAACTGTTTATGACGTGTGCATATAGATTGGTATGATGATAGTGTAGTCTGCTACACATATATTGGTAATGTATACGATGCTAACTCGTGATCAAGTGTAACTTCCTGATTTATTAGCCATGAAATGCGCGCTATTTGGAAATCTTGTGTCTCATACTTTTTTTTCATTTTGGCGCATGCACCCTTACAGGGACACTACAATGGCACCGCCATCTTGCTGAATCAGGACAACCATCAGATTCTGTGTGTTCAGGCTGAGGGAGACCTGGCCTAGCACCAAGGGAGCCAGCCCTCATGTCTCTATTGCTCTTGGGTTATTTGGGAATTGCAGGAACATTCCCTATTCAGGAGAGCTAGAGTAAACGTTTAAGAAGCTTACAAGCTTCTAGAATAAACTGCTAGAATAAAGTATTCATTATTATCACACATTTTTGGCTTCTGTGTTTATTCAATGGACAAACCTGCGCCTAAACTATTTTTAGGCTTACAAGTATTCGAATAAACTTGTACATATGTGCTATATATCACGTGCACTCAAGATTGTGATAATCAATAGATAAGGCTTTTTAATGTCTTAAAAGACCATTCATCGTCTAACATTGAAGAAAAAAAAAGTGGACTAAAATTTGACCAAAAGAGTATTTGGCACTTAAAGGTTGTTTCAGTTTGATACGTCCTGCGCACAAATGATAACTCCGGCAAAGTATGCTTTATTTTAAACATTTCTACCCTTGACAGCATAGAATGTCATAGATAACAGAAGCAGCATATATGTGACTGTAATTTCTGCTGAGTTTGGTTTGTTACCATTACCTTGCACTTACCATCAAATGGCCGAGTGGCCACGAGGGCACGAGGTCCGATTCCTGGCATTTCTGGCTAGACAATCACATTGTGTCCTTAAGGCCCGGTCACACTGGCGGAACTTTGCTGGAGCGTTGCTTGAACGGTGAATAAAATTCGTCACCGCTCGAAACCGCTCACCACCGCTAAACAGAAGTTGGCCCCCGTTAAAGCAACGCCGTGTACGCCCGGCCACCGCTGACGTTTCTGGAGGGGCCCTCCTACCGCTCCGAAAGTTTTGAGCTGCACAAAATATTGCGAGCGGTGAGGAGGGGGAAATTTTCCGCTCCGGCAAAGTTCACCCCCGCTCCACCAACGCCCAGTCAAAGTTTGGCATCGCTAGACGCAAGTTCGTGGACGCTTGGGTCCGCTAGGCCAACGCAGAAATCTTGAACGCTTGACCACCGCTGCTTCGCCAGCGTTGCCCGGGCGGCGATTAAACGTTGCACAAACGTTGCACAAACTTCGTTGGAGCGGTTGCAAGCGTTTTACGAGCGGACACGTGGTTGCTGGAACGGTGTCAGGCGTTGAAGCAGCGATCCATGTCGGCAATGAACTTTGGTTTGGCGTTGGTATAGAGGTGTCGGAGCGGGACCAGAATTTGGCTATAAGTACGGTGAGAAATGGACCAGGTGCTCATTTGGAATCGAGCTACCGTTGAGTTCAGGCCTTATCTATATCGAATTTGCTCGAAGTTACAGTAAAACTGTATCACCCTGGATGCTGAGAGACTTGCTATGATTGGTGCACTAGTGTGCAATTATTTTGGGGCCACACGTAAAATGTTCAAAGAGGGGTCACACGGGCAATCACTTTATTGGGGTCACAGGGGAAATTTGCAATCTGCAAAGTTTTATTTTCATTATCAATTAAATAACGTAGTCAAGAATAGATTAACAAAATGATGTTTATTAAAGCTATAAGTCCCCCCACACACAGAACAGAACTTGTACTACTACAAAACGATCCGTTCAACTCCGTAGTCACAAGCGGTATGCCGCTAAACCGCATGCGCAGAACTCCGCTATACCAACGCTTGCGTCACCGCTATACCAACGTTCGCTACCGCTAAACCAACGCTAAAGCAACGCCGGCTTCAACGGTACACCGCTAAGTCAACGCCCGTGTTTTTATTTTTTTCCCCACATTTTGGGCGCGGTGACGAGCGTTGTCGAAATTCGGACCCCGTCCCTACCGTTAAAGGAACGCTCCAGCAAAGTTCGGCCAGTGTGACCGGGCCTTTAATAGGTAAGGAAATTTCCTCATTCAACCAAAGACATGGTATAATGCCCAGGGGTAAGATAAAATTGGTACCTGACTTCGGTTAAGGAGTCTGGAATGGGTGGTGGAAAGGAGAGGGATGGGATCCGTCTTCCAATACCGTGCTCTATCACAGTGGGCTGAGTGGAGTGACAACCCATTGCCCCGTCGACCTGAAAAATCCTATAGGATCTTACGTCCTCGCTTTGTGCTATCATATTTGTACTAATCCAATGCGATTTCAGAGCAGCAAAACTGGAAATATTCTGAATAAGGCAATCTTTATAATATTGACACATGATACTTCACATTAGCACTTTTCAATCAGTATTTCATACTTTTGGGTATTTAAAACTGCAGAAACAAGCCCCAAGATGAGTCCTTTATTTTATGGGTGGTACCCTAAAAATCAGCCAAGGGCCCTTCCAGTAACCATTTCCCGTCAGAATTTTGGGTATTTTTGCTCCTTGATGGTCAATATACATTGGGATAGTGGGGTTTCAACTCAGTATGTAGATAAATGACGAGAATATTGACTTTGAAAAATCGGGTCTCCAAGCATTGGATGCTTTTAAAAAGCACTGCCAGAAAATACATACTATTAATGGTCTATCGAGTTTTTGGTTCGGCTACGTGGATCGGTAAAGTAGTTGTGTGGGGTATAACATCAAAACTCCACCAATATAAGTTTTCTCTTGGAATAAGCCGACGTTAAACTATCTGGCAACACTCAGTACGATTACTTTACTGCTGACACCATCGAAACTAACCCATTCATCATAACCACATTTTACGGGGACGGAATGCAGAAGTCTGACCTGTGACATATTAGGAAATGTCACTTAGGTAAAGTTCTTTCAGTTCCTGTTCTGCATTCAAGGCAGTCAACAGGACTCTAGTTCACATCGCCCCTCTAAATTGGATGCGTAACCTGTAAGGTAAGAAAATTCTTTCTTTTATACAGTCTAAATTCTCGAGTTTTCAAAGACATAAGACAAAATGAAAGGGTCGTAAAAAGCAAGCAGAAGACGTCTCTTCCTAGGACGTATCATAGTGAACGGACGGGGACAGTTTTGTGTGAGTTCTCCAAAGCAATGGCGTGCACGTGTTTGCTTATGTAATGGTTAACTTGAGCTAGCTAACCTATGCTTTAGTAAAGAGACACATGTACATAAACTAAACTATAGTACATGTAACACCGATCCATGGGGACTTTGATAGGAGCGAAAGTTCGTTGATTGTGGACAACTTGTTATTGCAACTTGATGTGCCAAGATACCAAGCTAAAAAAATAATATGTCATCGATATATCACGTATCACATATATGAGACGAAAAATGGCGATAACCTTTCGGGGTAAACGCATTTCTATTTGTGTTGAGCAACATCTATCACAAACGTGATATGGACAATGTATGTTCTAAGTGACGATATTTTCTTGAAAGCGAGACTTCCTCTCAGCTGAAGGTTAACCATCACCATGGCAACGTGTCAGACAAGGCTGTCCCACCTGGTTGTCATGCTCTCTGTGGTAACCATGGTGATGACTGCGCCACAAGGGAAGCTAAGCCTGGAAGCTGTGCTGTCGTTTGCTGCTAACAACACCTTTACCTGGCAAAATTGTGGTAGGTTGAACTAATTAATTAAACCTCAATTAATACATTCACTAGTATAGTACAGAACCTTAGACTTAATTACTTGATATATTCTTCTGATTTTAATAGATTTTATAGATCTTCTCAGATCTCTTCCTTTTTTTCATAGATTACCGTATCCTAAGTGATAGTGGTTACGTGTGATGTTACGTATTACTAATATATATGTTAATTGATAAGCATTTCGTAACATGATGAATGTTTCAAAGAACTTAACTACGTATCACAAAGATCGTGCTTCTTATCTGTTATGCGAAAATAAAATTAGCATGTTTTTAAAAAGACATGCTAACTTTAAAATTGATTCAATGTCCTAGTCTCCCAGTGTTCCGTTTTCAGGTGACCCTGTGACACAAAGCTTCAACGCCACAATGGAGCCGAATCCGCCGGTGAGAGGACAGAATTTTCAAGTCGGCATTACGTTTGTACCAGGTAAAATTTACCCTCTATGATAAGTGTGTTTTTTTAGTGTTTCGAATCCCACCGCTGCCACCATTGTGAAGCTATGGGAAAGCGGAATGACACTGATTAGTATACTCTCTTAAATCCATATTTGTGCGCTTTTGATCACCGTGTTTTGGATGACTTTTGTATCGTAGATGCTGATCTGACGAGCGGGAAAGTTGACGTGGACTTTTGGCACAACTATCGACCTTCGTTCGCCATTCCCTACCCCATCTGTAAGAAAGGCATCACAGAAGAACACTGTCCTATGAAGAAAGGAGGTGCTAATCATATTTTCAAAACTTCTTACGCGATACTTTTAGATAATGTGCCATGCAATCACTGTGTGTCTTATATTAGTATCACCAGCTTCAGGGGTGGGTAAATTATCTAAGGGGCACTGTACCTGTACATTACAAAAAAAGTAGTATGCTGGTCATTGCTGTCCTTATTTTGATAGTCTTAATGGTATGTAGGTTCTAGTCTCTTTAGCAGACTCTACGACATTTTTGCTTATATAAATGCTGTTCAGAGGCTAATATTGCCCACAATAAGTCATCGACAATAAAATGATATTATAAGCAAAAAGCCCCAATCGTAGAGCATGCTAAGGAGACTATATATGTTCTAACCCCTAACTAAGACATTTTTCTTTTATCTAGTCCCGGAGACCATAAAGAGTAGACCGCAGGTGTTTCCGATGCACATCGAACCGGTAGGTTGGGTGATAAACTATCGACTACTTCTTTGCAGAGTAATTCAAAGTGTGGGGGCAAGGATGAGGATCAGGGAGGGCTACCAGTGGGGGCAAGGATGAAGATCAGGGAGGGCTACCAGTGGGGGCAAGGATGAAGATCAGGGAGGGCTACGAGTGGGGGCAAGGATGAGGATCAGGGAGGGCTACGAGTGGGGGCAAGGATGAAGATCAGGGAGGGCTACGAGTGGGGGCAAGGATGAAGATCAGGGAGGGCTACCAGTGGGGGCAAGGATGAAGATCAGGGAGGGCTACGAGTAGGGGCAAGGATGAGGATCAGGGAGGGCTACGAGTGGGGGCAAGGAAGAAGATCAGGGAGGGCTACCAGTGGGGGCAAGGATGAAGATCAGGGAGGGCTACCAATGGGGTCAAGGATGAGGATCAGGGAGGGCTACGAGTGGGGGCAAAGATGAAGATCAGAGAGGGCTACGAGTGGGGGCAAGGATGAAGATCAGGGAGGGCTACCAGTGGGGGCAAGGATGAAGATCAGGGAGGGTTACGAGTGGGGGCAAGGATGAGGATCAGGGAGGGCTACGAGTGGGGGCAAGGATGAGGATCAGGGAGGGCTACGAGTGGGGGCAAGAATCAAGATCAGGGAGGGCTACGAGTGGGGGCAAGGATGAGGATCAGGGTGGGCTACCAGTGGGGGCAAGGATGAAGATCAGGGAGGTCTACGAGTGGGGGCAAGGATATGGATCAGGGAGGGCTACGAGTGAAGGCAAGGATGAAGATCAGGGAGGGCTACCAGTGGGGGCAAGGAAGAAGATCAGGGAGGGCTACGAGTGGGGACAAGGATGAGGATCAGGGAGGGCTACGAATGGGGGCAAGGATGAGGATCAGGTAGGGCTACGAGTGGGGGCAAGGATGAAGATCAGGAAGGGCTACCAGTGGGGGCAAGGATGAGGATCAGGGAGGGCTACGAGTGGGGGCAAGGATGAGGATCAGGGAGGGCTACCAGTGGGGGCAAGGATGAAGATCAGGGAGGGCTACCAGTGGGGGCAAGGATGAAGATCAGGGAGGGCTACCAGTGGGGGCAAGGATGAAGATCAGGGAGGGCTACGAGTGGGGGCAAGGATGAAGATCAGGGAGGGCTACCAGTGGGGGCAAGGATGAAGATCAGGGAGGGCTACGAGTGGGGGCAAGGATGAAGATCAGGGAGGGCTACGAGTGGGGGCAAGGATGAAGATCAGGGAGGGCTACGAGTGGGGGCAAGGATGAAGATCAGGGAGGGCTACGAGTGGGGGCAAGGATGAAGATCAGGGAGGGCTACGAGTGGGGGCAAGGATGAAGATCAGGGAGGGCTACGAGTGGGGGCAAGGATGAAGATCAGGGAGGGCTACGAGTGGGGGCAAGGATGAAGATCAGGGAGGGCTACGAGTGGGGGCAAGGATGAAGATCAGGGAGGGCTACGAGTGGGGGCAAGGATGAAGATCAGGGAGGGCTACGAGTGGGGGCAAGGATGAAGATCAGGGAGGGCTACGAGTGGGGGCAAGGATGAAGATCAGGGAGGGCTACGAGTGGGGGCAAGGATGAAGATCAGGGAGGGCTACGAGTGGGGGCAAGGATGAAGATCAGGGAGGGCTACGAGTGGGGGCAAGGATGAAGATCAGGGAGGGCTACGAGTGGGGGCAAGGATGAAGATCAGGGAGGGCTACGAGTGGGGGCAAGGATGAAGATCAGGGAGGGCTACGAGTGGGGGCAAGGATGAAGATCAGGGAGGGCTACGAGTGGGGGCAAGGATGAAGATCAGGGAGGGCTACGAGTGGGGGCAAGGATGAAGATCAGGGAGGGCTACGAGTGGGGGCAAGGATGAAGATCAGGGAGGGCTACGAGTGGGGGCAAGGATGAAGATCAGGGAGGGCTACGAGTGGGGGCAAGGATGAAGATCAGGGAGGGCTACGAGTGGGGGCAAGGATGAAGATCAGGGAGGGCTACGAGTGGGGGCAAGGATGAGGATCAGGGAGGGCTACGAGTGGGGGCAAGGATGAAGATCAGGGAGGGCTACGAGTGGGGGCAAGGATGAAGATCAGGGAGGGCTACGAGTGGGGGCAAGGATGAAGATCAGGGAGGGCTACGAGTGGGGGCAAGGATGAAGATCAGGGAGGGCTACGAGTGGGGGCAAGGATGAAGATCAGGGAGGGCTACGAGTGGGGGCAAGGATGAAGATCAGGGAGGGCTACGAGTGGGGGCAAGGATGAAGATCAGGGAGGGCTACGAGTGGGGGCAAGGATGAAGATCAGGGAGGGCTACGAGTGGGGGCAAGGATGAAGATCAGGGAGGGCTACGAGTGGGGGCAAGGATGAAGATCAGGGAGGGCTACGAGTGGGGGCAAGGATGAAGATCAGGGAGGGCTACGAGTGGGGGCAAGGATGAAGATCAGGGAGGGCTACGAGTGGGGGCAAGGATGAAGATCAGGGAGGGCTACGAGTGGGGGCAAGGATGAGGATCAGGGAGGGCTACGAGTGGGGGCAAGGATGAGGATCAGGGAGGGCTACCAGTGGAGGCAAGGATGAAGATCAGGGAGGGCTATCAGTGAGGGGCAAGGATGAGGATCAGGGAGGGCTACGAGTGGGGGCAAGGATGAGGATCAGGGAGGGCTACCAGTGGGGGCAAGGATGAAGATCAGGGAGGGCTACGAGTGGGGGCAAGGATGAAGATCAGGGAGGGCTACGAGTGGGGGCAAGGATGAAGATCAGGGAGGGCTACCAGTGGGGGCAAGGATGAGGATCAGGGAGGGCTACCAGTGGGGGCAAGGATGAAGATCAGGGAGGGCGACCAGTGGGGGGCAAGGATGAAGATCAGGGAGGGCTACCAGTGGGGGCAAGGAAGAAGATCAGCAGGGAGGGCTACTACTGGAGGCAAGGATGAAGATCAGGGAGGGCTACCAGTGGGGGGCAAGGATGAGGATCAGGGAGGGCTACCAGTGGAGGCAAGGATGAAGATCAGGGAGGCTACCAGTGGGGGCAAGGATGAGGATCAGGGAGGGCTACGAGTGGGGGCAAGGATCAGGGAGGGCCTTCAGTGGGGGCAGGATCAGGGAGGGCCTTCAGTGGGGGCAGGATCAGGGAGGGCTACGAGTGGGGGTAGGATCAGGGAGGGCTACGAGTGGGGGCAGGATCAGGGAGGGCCTACGAGTGGGGGCAGGATCAGGGAGGGCCTCGAGTGGGGGCAAGGATGAGGGAGGGCTACGAGTGGGGGCAGGATCAGGGAGGGCTACGAGTGGGGTCAAGGATAAGGATCAGGGAGGGCTACGAGTGGGGGCAAGGATGAGGATCAGGGAGGGCTACGAGTGGGGGCAAGGATGAAGATCAGGGAGGGCTACCAGTGGGGGGCAAGGATGAAGATCAGGGAGGGCTACGAGTGGGGGCAAGGATGAGGATCAGGGAGGGCTACCAGTGGGGGCAAGGTTGAGGATCAGGGAGGGCTACGAGTGGGGGCAAGGATGAAGATCAGGGAGGGCTACGAGACCATTTGGGAATCAAAATTCTCACAGTGCGTAATTCGATTCAGTGGTCTTTTACAATTTCTCTGATCGCAACTACGCAAACACATTCACACGTTACCTAACTTGTGTGTCCTCCCAGGGCCACTATAACGCCACCGCCACTCTCGTGAACCAGGCCGGCCATCAGATGCTGTGCCTCACGATGGAGGGAGACCTGAAGTAGGGAGAGAAGCCTGAGAGACGACGGCCTCTGCACGATAATACATACAGTCTAATGTGCCTAATAAAACAGACTGTTAAGAAAAGTCAACGTGAAAATGTATACGCTTGACACTATGGACTGAAATATATGTATATATAATTTACTACTATAATCGGTATTACGTGGTTTATGCTTTCAATGTCAGAAATTTTCCAGTCAAACTTCTTGATATTTTGAGTGTAATTTAGAGACTCAAATGATGTCGCAAAGACTCGGCTGACGTCACCAAATAAGACTAGAGAAACTGAAATGAAATCGAAAAGAGTGTCGTTCATGATTGTGTTGTTCACAAACGTGTTGGTCTTTCAAGAATTTTTTTTCACATTGTGTACCCAAAGCCTTTATACTGCTTAAAATCAATTCCTCTTCACAAATAGTGGACAAATTGTCTCCCTCTTCAGTTATTCTTTAACATATCACAAGTTACTGAATTGGCGTTGCCTTAGCATGTAGAATTATTTCCCGTTGTAACAAAATTAGCACCTCAACCAATGATGACATAGCAATTAGAGATTCGACCAATGAGAGAGTGACTGTATGTCTGTGCTGTATATTTGCATTTGTACGTTTTGACGGAGGTGGGCGTGGCTATGGATTGGTGAGAGGCTAGCAGCTGTTACCGTGGACAGACCCATAACTTCCTCTGTAGTCAGACTGAACAAAAGAGCTGCGCAGGTGTGTGTTAGCAGGGGACCAACCGTTGTTGCTGCCCAGTGGAGTTTTCTGTACTTCATCCTACACGTACCTTTTCTTTCCCAAGGTAACACAAATGTCTTCACTTCCTCTTAAAACGTTCATATATATATACATATATGGAATATGATATGATCAACAATATGCTTAAAGTAACGTTATCGTAAATCTACGCAATAAAAACATAGATGAAGCATATCCGCGAACCGTCCCCTTCTAGAAACGGTTCTCCCGTAGCAGACATTGTCGGAAAATTCTTAGTTGTGTCAATGACAAGATTAGAACTCATCTATCTATCTATCTACACCAAAGTCGTTTTTGTAGATCTTTGTAGTCAGTGACAACCATGGATACTGCTACATCTAGATCAGGTCCTAAGATTTCGACCGGTTATTTGAGGGGCAGAAGATCTTTAACGGGAGGAAAAGACAAGAAAGCCTCCGTGGGCGGCGACAAACGCCTGTCGGCGAGCTCCCGGGACAGGCGGGCGTCCGCTGACGCGGCAGAGAGGCGGGGCCAGGGGGATGTCGGCAGGTGGGCAAGTTCTGAGGAGAAACGGATTTCGTCTGTGACCGGAAAGCAAACGAAACAGGTAACTGTCTTTACTTCTGTCCTGATCGTTTACATAGTGTTAGATCTCCAAAGGTAAACACCAAAAGGCCAATCTTTCTTCCAGAATCTAACTGTCATTTGCTAAAGGGACATTTGGACATTGCAAAGTGAAAACATACATCTGATGTACGTATATTAAATGCAAAGTGCATGTATGTATCATTGAACTTTCGGCAGATGGCGCTTCAGTGCGGTTTGTTTTTCTGTTTCAGGAAACGAAGAAAGACTCGGTAGTAGATTCGATGAGCGTAAGCCAAGAAGTGTGCGATAGAATAAACAATGAGGTGAACATCTTCCAGTACGCATTACATATGACATTATCCTGTGTAAGGCGTTGTAAGCCGACATAAATCTTAATACTTTGTCAAGTTTTTTTGTTGTTGTTCTGCACATTTCTGTCATGCAATTGTGTTCCAAATGCCATGTTTCTTAATCATCATACTTTTTTTCGTTCCTTACTGTCGTCTCAGATCATGTCAGACGACGACATTCAGAAGGATATTGCGGAGCTACAGGAGGGTCTTCTCACCCTGCGGGTCATGTTAACGGACCTACAGGACATACGGGCCACGAGGGACAGGTACCGAAGTTCATGTACTGATCATAACCTTCAGCATAATGGACAAACGCGTTCGCATTCACTTCATACGACTTGACACTACATACGCTCAGATATTTCGTTGCCCATTCATTTAGCTTCTAATGTACACAGTAAATACGTCATTTTGTTGTTTATTATAGCACATTCTTCTACATGTACGTGGACGAGACAAGTAATATTACAGTTTTCTGTTTGGATTGAAAACTTTAATATCAGTGTTTAAAGTGCTAGCGTTTGCCGTTCTAACAGGACCCGTGGAGTGCGGGGTGTGGTGCTGGGTGTGGCGGACTTGGCGGCCTCCCTCAGCCGGGAGCAGGCGGTCTGGATCCCGTTCGTGTCGTCATCACTGATCGTCCTGCTGCTCTGTCAACTCGTGCGACTCTTCTTCCGCTGACATCATATACATCTACTTCATATGATATTCATATATATCCAAATATTCATATTTGGTTATTATAAGTGTACTCAGTATGTCAACCTATTATAGGATATTCTTCTTTAACGTACTGAATCTCCATATGGCTATTTTGCACAAACATTAACGTTAAAACAACTTTTGTTTACTCTCCACACCTTCATAAAGCAACATCAAGTTTAAACAGTAAATGGCAGTAAAGGGACATCGGTTGTGCTGCTATTCTTTTGTACTGACGTTTGTTCGTGCTATCTGCGCACCTGCTACGTTTTTGTCCTTGGTGCCGAAAAGTCTCCCACTGAGTCTTCCGAAAGAAAGTGGAAGCTTGTTGATCCACCGTCAGTCTCGACTCTTCATCTTTTGTCATCCTCAACTGAGTCAAGGTGAAGCATGATGCTTTTTTCAAGTGTAGAAATGTGTGCTTCGCTAGGCCTCGCGTATTTAGCCAAGCACACCGAGTCAACCCTACCCTTCCTGATGTATGTTTTTTGGGCGTATCCTCTTACCTGGATGTCTATATCCTTCACCGCGAAGTGACGTCTATCTGGTTTGCCTTGAGTTGCAGCCTTTCGGTAGAATACTTTTTCGACATCGTTTTCTACAACATTTCCAGCACAATGTCTACTACAGGAATGACAACACATATTTGTGTAGCTTGTCGACTATTTGTGAAAGTGTTTTTATAAAGAAAAATGTCGCAGTTAGCTGATAAACCACGTTACAACGGGCTCATTTATACATGTAAAGGATTCGTATCATTTCAATGCCTAACGCTTGACTCTAAGAGATGAAATCGCTATGAGCGAAATTACACATAGTTTAAAGTCCAGTGTATGCAACACACCTGTTAAGCCCTCCAAACTGTAGACCTGATGTGCTCTCAAGTTACATTCATAGGTCATTGGAGGTGAAATATTTCGGATAAATGACGTTCTACGGAAGGTTTTTCAGCCAAAAGGACTAATTTAACACAGACAGGCTAAATATGGCTCTTATTAGCGGCTGTACTGTATACACGTTCGTACTGTATATTCGTTATCAATCGTTTGTTGGAGCTTTTGTTTATTCATGAATACACAATACATGTACAACTCAATACTGGCCGCTTTTCATTGAGACCATGATAGCCTGTTGCCCAAACCATTTAGCTGCCAATTCTCTTACGTCCTTTCCTGAGAGATCGAAAGAGACTTTGCAGCTAAAATAGAAGAGTCATCGTTACACATCATTCATCAATCCAGGTCTTATCTTACCAAATGCCAGCTAATTATTTTGCTTGTCTATTGAGCCTTCAGCTTCCTGTTGTTGCCCATCTACAATGTTTTAACATCTACAAATTCTATGGGTTGAAATGGATGCGTCACTTTATATTTACCTACCCTGCTAAGTCCTCTAACAAATCATTGACCGTTTGGACAATTTTAATTATTTCCTTCAGCCAGAGAGGGGTCATGGTGAAGACTGCCGCTGACCAGACCCTACCCAGGCCCTGACCCTACCCGTGATGCAGTCTAGTCTATTCTTGGCCCAGACGACTAATCATCCTGTTCCTCTGTTTGGTACGTGGTACAGGCGGTTAGGTCACACAGAGTAGCGGAGACGAACATGTACTGCAGTCTGGTCTGTACGGAAGCGTGTTCTTCACGTCGTCTGGGTGAGATCTCCGGATCATCAAAATGTAAAACACGTGTATTTGTGGTGAACCTACACGTGTCGTTTGGACAGATGCAGAGATTACTAGTACTGTGTTCATTTCTGTGTATTACATGCGTTTTCTAGGCATTTTGTGCGTCGACTTTCTGATGGTTTGGTCTCTTCACTTAATAGGAGGACGTAGAAAATGAAATAAGCGACAGACGATGAAGCGAACCCTATATAGCTACTGCTTGAAGATCAATCCTCGCTGAGACAATGACCTAGCGGGCAATTACTGTAATTCTTACTGTACAAAACAAAGATGAAAACAATGCAGTATACACTGACCCAATTCTGATGAGGTTTTATTGTACTTTAATGATCCAATAAACTTGGCATAAACTTGTGAACGCTCCGCATCCCTTCCCGTCTGCCACCTGTGTTCACTTATAACTTGAGTCAAATCTGAGTTTCCGTTTGTCGGTTGCTGTCTTTCAAATGACAGGAACTGAAAAAGACAGACTGTAGAAATCCACCACTACTTTACCAAGTATACACCAGACGTACACGGGAGAGAGAGTAGAAGTATTTGGGGAAGTGGTGCGTACAGGGAGCTCCAGGTTGGACTTAATCAGGTCATCAAAGATCTTGTTAGCGGGAAACGGGGGAAGCCTTTTGACCCGACTGTGCCAGCCTCCCGCTCCGTGGGAATTCCCGTCCGTTGGCTTGGCTCCAATCAGTTGATTTGTGGGGTTTCGGCGTCGGGCTCGCTACGGGAGAGATTACTAGATAGACCTGTTGCTCTAGGTAGCCCTTCTGCACCAGTTATATGTGCAGTATTTCATCCTGTCAGGAGTTTGCTTTGAATTACAGTCGTATTCACAACATAAGCCCCCCTCCCCAAGTGGAGGGGGTGATATCTATAAACCCAGGCCTTTTTCAGTTTTTGTACACGCACCTTCTCTCATCTATTCAATCAAAATTTTATTTGTATTTTATGGTGAGTATTTATTTAGTCTGTATCATACTGTTTATTATCGCGTGTAGTTTTCAAAAACATTGGACATAAAATCAGTAAACAGCCAGGCCTTTTTCAGTTTTGTACACCCACCTTCTCACGTCATCACCTCCATTCATTCAAAATTTTATTTCTATTCCGTGGTATGTATTTATTTAGTCTGTATCGTACATCATACATGCATACTGTGTATTATTGTGTAGTTTTTAAAAACAAATGCGACATAAAACAGCATTACGCTAGGTCGAAAAAAATTGATAATGTTTCTTCTGACTCACTATCAAAAAAAGGAACAGATGGATCTTCGAAATCCCTCCCACCATCGTCTTGGAGCTTGAAGAAAAGTTGTAAAAACAAAACAAATCATGATGATTACAGCGTACAGGAAGAATGTTTCAGTTGCTTTTCTTCTCATTCATTATGTATCATCAATTCCACTAACTTACCGCGTTACTTACACCCATTACCACATCCAGGTCATCTGTTGGTGTTATTTACAGAGATTAACTTCTCACAGACGATCTCTGAAGGTCTGGTCCCTTAATCAAGTCTGACGGGTCCTCCCGGCTAACAACAGGTCCGCCCTTCCGCTTGGTCTTTCTCTACCTCCGCCAACACATGTCTTACATACAATACCATAGGGGCTCGGAATTACACATATGTACACGTCTTCCTGCAGAGTATATATTTACAGAAAGCAAGAGCGCTTGTGTAAGAGGAGAAACTCTTATTGACAATGGGGGGTCAGGCTAGAATTTGGAGGGGGTGATATAGGAGTCCTAATAAGCTACACCCTACATATCTAGGATGGCGCTCTAGATCCTAGATGGCATCCATGGCAGGTTTAGACCAGACAACTTTTCCATTTCTGTGAATCAGGGATATCCGTCTCGCCCCCACTGGAATGCACATGTCCAGCTTCCTCAATCTGTTGCCAAAGAATGAAACGGAAACCCTGACACCCGACTTGACATGTTCTAACTTTTGTACAGCGAGGCGATCGAAACCAGACAAAATGATTATTTTCCAAGATGTGCAGGCTTCTTTTCCAGTGGTTGGAGAACTGGCGGGGCGTCAAGTCACCAGTACTGGTGCGGTTAGCGTCGGCCCGGATCTCTTGCTGCTGCGTTTATTGCCTTTTTTATCGTCTCTGTAGTTTGTTTTCTTACGGGGTGGGCTCATGATCAAAAAGATATGCCGAAAAACACATGCTAACAACAAGTTGCAAACGATCCAACGTGGTTCTCTTCAAATATTACTGTGCTGGAGGTCACCGTCCAACGCCAGTCTTCGGAGTTCTCTCGCCTCAGTGCTTTAACAGGTGTTTTGAGTTGTGGTCTGAACAGCGACTGAAGTTGAACAGAATAGGAACGGAAAAATTGGATTATAGAGTGAAGCCGACTTTCAAGACGGCTTTTCTGAGCGCTGCGCTCCCAGTAAAATAATCCTAGCTGGTAGATAAGCTCCCACGCGTCCGTGTGGTATTGTTATCTTAAAACTCTAAACACCGTGGAGGATTTTACATGCCAGCGCGATTGGAGAAGTAGTTGATGCCGCGCTATAGCCGAGGGGAACACTTCCGTAACAGTGCCTTGAACAACGCGAAGGCTACACCATTGAAGCGCACACAGTACGTACGTAACACGGCATAGAACTTCCAGAAGTAGTTATGACTATAGTACTGTTGAACAGTTCTGTGGGTCATGCTTCGGGCGTGATATAATAGAAACAGCCGAAATATAGACGATTTTAAGTTAGAAGTAAAGGCGGTATCGAAAATGCTCCCGTAATACGCACGCCCAATGTGTGTACGGTTTAGACAAGTGAAACCATTTATGAGAGTCTTTGAACGCAGGAAACCGCGGAATTTTCCAGCTCCGAGAGGAATTCCCTTCAGGACTGCCAACTGCGCTTTGTGTTCCACCCGAGCAGGGAAAAGCGTTTTATGTGGCGTCGCCAGCTGAGAGAATTAGTCTGGGAGTGGGACAACATCGATAGACGCGAGGTGGGTTTGGAACTGAGAAAGGGTTGAAAACACTGCGGAGTCCCAGAGGCCACATGGTTTGTCACGCACTCCGCTCGGTACACCTATCTTAAGGCCGCCAGCTGGGACATGTAAATGTTTGTACAGGTAAATAATAGCCTGGCACATGCGCAGTCGCCTTGCGTCATCAAGTGTGTGATAATAACCGGTTCGGCGGGGTCACCAGTGCACGGGAAGTCGGAACTACACTTCCACGTCACAGCTGCAGCAAAACCGCGTGCTACGGAATTCCCAGGGTTTTGCGGGACACAAACACTGGGGGCCGGCTTGAACATGCAGCCGTGAGGCGTGCGGGAGCGGACCGGGGCGGCTGTACACCTGGGGTGTCGACAGGTGAGAATGGGCGTGAACCCGAAGGTGTTACACGCAGTCATCGTCACTAGTCTGTTCTGGGTCGCCGTGGATGTCGTTCTGCTGTCCTTCTGTGGAACATGGCAAGACAACACCGCCGTCAGGGCCTTCAGAGACGCGCAGGGAAGACCCCTCAAGCCGAGGGACGACCCTGTCTACCCCGATGACGCGGGAGGACACAGGAGGAGGGGCCCTCCCCGCGGCCAGGTGTACCCGGACTCACCTGCGGAAAGTGTCAAGAACGTCCCACCTGAAAAACGGGGCCAACCGGAAGTAGACAAACAGAAGGACGCGTGGCCTAAAATACCACAGGTAAACCAAAAATGGAAGGAGATCCGAAAAGAGGACATCAAATGGATGCCTCCTATGAATTACGACGCAACTTCTATGCCCAGGGACCCGAACGGACCGGGAGAACACGGGAAAGGCGTCACCACAAAACCCGAGGAAGAGCCTCAAGTCAAGGCGGGCTGGAAACTGGCTTCTTTCAACAAATACGTCAGCGACAAAATCTCTTACGAGCGGTCCATTCCAGACACCAGGCTACCAGAGTAAGTAACCCGATACATACTGCCCTTGGTGACTGAAGAACCACTAATTGTACGCTTGTTAAACCTGAACAACGTCACCGTGTTCTCGTGTGTAAACTTTTGGCTGTCGCCACATTGGCACATGCACACAACAGTGGGACATATCCTTGGCCACGTAAGAATGTTGTTGGCAAGTGGACCCAAGTTCCGGGTTCGATTCCCAGTGTGAAGACAGGGGGCAGGGTATCAGCAACCAAACTTTGATCGATTTCTTGCCCCGACTGTGTATCATAAACAAACACTTTAGCTTAGCCAGCCGCTCTCTTGTTTCTAGTCTATCAACACTGACGACATTGTTTGTGCCTGTTCGGTCACTCGAAAAAATAAGATCGTTAGGAGTTCGGTCATCAGTGTTTTGAAACAGGCCACGTCATGCAGACAAACACATGTTGAAAGCCGTCTATCGCCAGTAGTCTGTGTCGTACCCCGCTGGGCACGATTCATTTTATCTGGACATGGTTACCACATAATATCTAACAACGACCCTTCCCTCCGACATGTCCGATATCCGGGTCTTACTCCGGACACAGCTGCTAGAATAGATAAAACAACCCCTCATCCTTCAAGTACTACTAGCAGCCGGCTATACCCAGCATTATATCAAAGTTTACAGCACAAAACAGCTCGGTGGTTGAAAAGTGGCGCTACATTCGAACATGTGTGGGAGGGGCGCGGTACAAATCGTACATCCAGTTTTACCCCATGTTGTTTAAGTGGTGTTTAATTCTGTCGGATTTAAGTGAGATCAGAACCCCTCATGGCTTTGTTATCAATGCCAGAGATGTGGAATTAGAGAATGGGGAGTGGGGCGACAATGAAAGACTGGCACGGGAATATGTTTGTAGATAAGATAGCGGTTATGCCGTAACTTACAAGTCTATTTAAAATAAGTGGTATGCATGGCCATATGCAACACAAACAACTAAAAACTGAAGTAACAAAATACAGCAAAAACTGTAATCTTTTCCCCGCTGAAGGTGGTGTTACTTCGAATGTATGCTGACGATATATCATATGCATAATACTTGTGCGCTATCTTCGCCTGGACCTCCCCAAGGAGACTGGGACAGTTTAAACTTTAATTCGGGACTCCAGGGGTTTGGATGATCTGTGCCACTCTCCCAACTCCCGACTTTGTTGGACAGATCAGACAATGAAACGTGGAGACATACATGAGATAGGTATTAGATGACGGTTGGGACAAGTCATTAATTTTTCATAGTCTCAATCAGCTCATTGGGTCACAGGACTTACGCAAATAGTAAGCTTCTATCTATCTACCTTTAATCTTCTGCATATAACTTTCTCTTCTCCGTTGTATTCCTAATTATAACCCTTATCATTGCATTGCCTTCAGCACATATATTGTTACGGCTTGACGGCAAGATGATCAGTGTGACTTATACACATAGAAATTCCGAAGCGAGCCATTGTTGAAAGTTGGCCCTGTGCTAAACGAAACAAAACAGGTGCAACACAAACTTAAGTCCGCTTTGATTGTATTTTTCCAAACAGATGTAAGACGAAGAAGTACCCGGAGTATTTACCCCCCACGAGTGTTATCATGTGCTTTACTGACGAAGCGTTTTCGGCGGTGATGCGGTCCGTTCACAGCATCATCAACAGAACCCCTCCGCACCTGCTGGAGGAGGTTATTCTGGTGGACGACAACAGTACCAGAGGTGAGCGGGCAGTTTTGGAAGAATTTTATTTACATGTACTTGTCTATCTATTGTTCATTGTTTTCTTTCACCGGGGCTGTTAGTTCAGCGACCAAGTACTGCCTTTTCATTTAGGGACACACAATACAAATACAACTACAAATGTGTATAGATTTCTCTAGATTTTACATACATGTACTAGTACCTCAAGTTCAACCATTTCTTGGGTTTACATGCGAGCTTTGAATACGTGGCAGCATGTGGGTTCTAGTATTCCTTACCTTGTCTTTTCCATGGCATATTGTATTCTTGCTAAGTTTTCTTGCTAAATACTGGTCATACGTACAGAAAACGCATCCTCATATGATAAACGTTAAAAAAAGATTAACAGTTTGGCGGAGGGCCTAAAACAGAAATAACTTTTCAATGTCGTCATATGTTGCCCAGAGCCGCTGTAGCCGGTATCAGAACGTCCATTTCCACCCGTTGAAACATAAATACGTAATGCGACTTCTATTTTATCACAGAGTAAATAGAACCTAATGGAACGTGAAGTTAAACATATACAGATGTGATCCCTGTAGCCAAATGGGGCAGATAAAAATAGTTGCTCTAATCTAAACAAAATCTGTGTATACAATTGTTATATATACTGCGTACGTATGCACTTCAATGTATGTAATATTATGTACCTAAAATAGACAAAACAAATTAAGCACAGCTATCATGGGGTGATCTATCGTGTTACTGTATACAAGTGGAATAGATTATGAACTTATATAACTGTTATCAAGGGACCCTTTATCAGGAATACCACATGCTGACAGGCCGATGACAGAGGCGGTAGTCAGGGCATCGGATGGTTACTTGTACGCTCTCGTCGAAGCTTGAAAAGAAAAAAAAAGAGTCATAATGGCTCCGAAATATTTTGGTGGCAATCATTTACAGCACATTGTTGGGAAAGCCTAGAATGTCTTGTAAAAAGTACTTTATCTAGTGGGTCATCGTCACGAGCTTAAGTTAAATTTACCCAGCGTGTTCTAGGTTGCTCTTGTTTCTGCGTCTTCAAGTGCTCTTGTTCCACCCTCTCCAGTGTATGTGTATATGATAGGGAGAGGTCGTACAAAGTTCGTGACAGGCAGGGCAAGGTTTCTGCTCCAAGTAACCAAAGCATCCTGGTTCAGGTCAATGGTGATAAACGGCTTTAGGTTAGCGTGTCAGCCATTGCCCTCCTTCGGTCAAGATTACTCCCCCTCCTGCCGTGCCACGTGTAACCTGCCGGTCACATCGCTGGCCTGAGGCTCGGACTCGCCACTGTAAGCTCCTGTCCCCACCTGACCAATTTAGCCCACCCGAATTCAGGGAGAGGAGGTGGGATTTCCTTGGGGCATGTTGATCCTGATGCCGAAGAGCTGCCCTGTGTAGCGACCCTGGATTCCAGGTTATGCTACGTATGGCCAATAGCTGTATGTGCTTCAGACAGCAAAGTGGTTTTGTTTACAAGTATACTGATCATGACATCTCTGATAACATATACACAGCCCATGGTCTCTAGGGGGACTGATAAAAGCTCCATGTAACGTAATGATCCACGATCCTTTGCCACAAGTCAATGACGTTCCCTCTACACTTCCCTTATCTTATCACTGGGAGCTGAACGACCTACCCACCACAAATAGAGACACGCGCCTATCAAAGTGTGTCCAGATATAGAACTGAACATGTAAACGGAGAATGATTGAAAACAGACACATCTAAAAGTAAAATAGACTACTTTTTTTGCACTTTTGAGACCAAGAAAACTTCTATTTAGTACATGAACAAAGATATGTGATAAAAGAGAACGAGCGGTTATAACGTTGCAATAAAAACTAAAAGAGGCATTTTCTCTCAAAGTTTAAATTTGGGCAGTTGCAAAAAAATTCTCCTTGGATGTCAATTCTGTTCCTTTTGTCTTTTGTTTCTTTTTGTAGTTTCCTTTCTTCGGGGAGTACTTCCTTCGTTCTCTTTTCTATTCTTCCTTCTGTTCATCAATTTACTGTACCCACCTATTTCTGGTCCATTTTCTCTCTCACCTCCTAACGTGAAACGACACAAACGATGTCAAGACATGTGCCTCGGGTGTTGTTCCCACGTTCTTGACCCTGACCTTGCCGTTCCCCCTGCCCAGCCGAGCTGAAGGGTCACCTTGACGACTACGTGCAGCGGCAGCCAGGCTGGGACAAGGTGAAGGTGATCCACCTGGAGAAGCGGGAGGGACTGATCAGGTGCCGGCTGAGGGGTGCGGAGAAGGCCGCGGGACCGGTGCTGACTTTCCTGGACGCGCACATCGAGTGTAACGTGGGGTGGGTGGAGCCGCTACTGCACAGGATCTGGGAGAACAAGACCAACGTCGTCATGCCCATCATAGAGGCTATAGACGACAAGACGTTTGAGTAAGTACACGGTTTCGCTTTTGTCTATTCTTCGGCGCTATTTGACTTTTTAGACAGTGCTATACAATGTAGCACGTTTATATTGAAGTGATAAGTGAATGACTAATATGTTATATCATCATATCATTATCATCTGTCGTGGAAATGTCTAGCCTGGATGACAGACCCATAGCACACTGGACACAAAGTATCTCAGTGAGCAGTGCACACGGGACAACTTGCTATGCGTCTGGCACCTTGCACACAGGATAACTTGCTATTGTCGTGTGCGATGGGTCTGGCACCCATGCTAGGGAAATGTCCTGCATAGCCGAAGCCAATTGCGGTTACCAATGATAGACTCACGATAGACTCACAGTGAATATTGTGTAAAAACATGTTTTACCGTCTATCTTGTTAGATATCACGGGGGTGTGCAATCGTCAAGGTACGCCCAGAGGGGCGGCTTCTCCTGGGAGTTACACTTCGACTGGAGGGTCATCCCTGAGTACGAGATTAAGAGGTGGAATGGGGACGAGACCACACCAATCAGGTAAACCATTCCAAAAATCAATGATCATCAACGGTAACAGAAAAAAATGAACACATGTACTGCATTGCTGTATGCTACTTCCTGCAGGTATTTCTGAACTGTCCCCAGACTCACGTCCCTATAATTTCTCACTAAAGACATTTGCAAGGAAAACTTTGGCATTGAATGCGACAAATTCCAAGTTAACTCCTGTGGCCTTGTACCATGGGAAACGTTTACACTGACGACAAGCAGGCATTTGCAGCCTTCTATTCTCGTAAAAAAGATCGTTTGTTTTTCTGCTCTGTCCTAGCATCACCACCGGCGAGTGAGATTATTTTCTTTTCGTCAAAAGATCTGCCTAAAACATATGCATTAGTCACAGGGAGGTTTCGCTCTGTTGGAATTCTAACATCTGACCACATGAGACTTTACCCAGCGCTTGTCACATTGCTAATTATGTCCAGCACCACCAACGGCGTCCAGGACTAACACATGCTGCTAGAAATATTCCAAAATAGAAAGAAAATTAATCACCTCAAGTCGTTATGATTCAAAACATGTGTTAGTGACTACTACAGCTAGTAGCCAATGTCTAAACATGCATATACGTCAACATTGCACATTGTAGCGTTTCGGCTTTAAAAATCGTGAGCCATATAAAACTACGAAGAAAGGTATATCTTGAAAACATTGCCAAAACTGCAAAATCGCATGATCTCCGGTTTTCCTGTTTGCCAGGATGTCCTGTCCAGAAATCGTCGCTATTTTCTCTCCCAAGTTCTGATTGGCAATAGTGTAACAGTCGTGCATTCCACACCGGTCCCTTGCAGCCGTTTTTGTCCGTACTAATTAACCACCGCTCCACAGGTCTCCCACCATGGCGGGCGGTCTGTTCTCTATCGACAAGAGTTACTTCTACGAGCTGGGGACGTACGACGACAAGATGGACACGTGGGGAGGGGAGAACCTGGAGCTGTCTTTCAAGGTAGGTTGACTCTAAATTGTTTGTTTGTTTGTTTGTTTGTTTATTGTTTGTTTATTTCAGTTTGCTACTGCTACAGTTCGCATGTTACTGTTATTACCGTAAATTCACACTTAGATGTATGAGGAGTGAAATGTATCAATAAGTTTATGGCAAATCATCATATAGCAGATGGGACTGACCAATCAGAAAGCCCAATTCTATATTGATTATGAGCCCGTGATACCATTGGCCATCCAGCAGGTGTGTGGTTATTAGGATAATCGCTTCGCGCACAGGGCGGTTTCTTAGGTGGCCACAGAGACCGAACAGGTCGCCATATACACCTCTGGAGGAGACATTTATTTATTTATTTATTTATTCTCGCCTGAAGTCTAGTTGCAGCAGGTTACATGAACATGTAGAAAATGACACGAAAAACAGTGACTTTTCTATCTATTTCTGATATTAAATGTGGCTGACCAGGTTCAGGCTAGTTGGGTAACTGACTTCTTCGTCTCAGGCAGTTGCAAATAATGCCAAATGAAATGCCTCGTTCAGTGATGCGTGGGCTCTGTGGTTTGTGGGAAGGCATATCGTTCCAAAATTAGAAGTTTAGGTTCTGTATCCTGTCGCGTCTCCGAATGATTAGTTTCTCGGTCAAGATGATGGAAGTAGCCACTTAAAATAAAATGATACGGCAATAGAAGATAACATGGATGCCATCCTGGTTAGGTCAAGTTTCCTGATCTTTCTTCTCAACCGGCGGATTGTAGCCAGCCATCGGCCATGTGCTAGAGGAATCCACCAGAGATTGAGAACAACTTGATAAGTCGTTCAGGGGTAGGCTGTACATCACGTTTGGTCTGGCCATGTTTTGTCTCTGTCCGTGTTATGATATCTGGCGGGGATTTGGCGTGACTTAAGTGTCTTAATTCAAGCTGCCTTGCATAGTTCTGACAGCCAAGTGTTTATGAATTCCTGGTGGTTTGCATTCTATCTAGATCTTGTTGTCAACGATGGCCGTAAACACGTAAAAACTAACACGCGTAGGTCTCACAGGATCTTACGATGAAATTTCCCCTCTAGATCTGGATGTGCGGCGGGACTCTGGAACAGCCGCCCTGCTCCAAAGTGGGGCACGTCTTCCGTAGCAGCGCCCCCTACAGCAACCCCTCCGGTCCCAAAACCTTCATCAGAAACACGCTGCGCGTGGTAGAAGTGTGGCTAGATAGTTATAAGGTAAGGCACCAGTTTACATTGTATGTAAAACTTATTTTGGCAAATTTCTACTGTATTGTGACTGTACAGTATGTGTTGTTTTCTTCAATGTCTTTAGTTAGCAATCCTGGCATTGTTTCATATGCATGACGTCAAAGTCAAACGATAGCTTACCTCCAACGTCCTTACTTCAGGACCTGTTTTACGCACTCAACCCTCACATGCAAGGCGAGCCGTATGGTGACGTCAGCGAGAGGAAACGTATCCGAGAGCGGCTTCAGTGTAAGAGTTTTGATTGGTTCTTGGAGAACATCTTCCCCGAGCTCCCCATACCGGACAAGAACGTGCAAGGCAGAGGGGAGGTAAGCAGAGAAATCAGATCACCACTTGAAAAAGTTGCATAAAATCCTGTGGTAATCCAGACCCGTCAAACTATTTATAAAACTACAAACACAAAAGTAGCTAAACAGAACGTTTGACAATTTAAATTCGTCTGTTCATCTGTTCTGTAGCTGAAGAACCTTGGCGGGAACAAGTGTATGGACACGATGGGTGAACACGCGCCGTACGTGGGACTGTACTCCTGCCACGGCATGGGCGGGAACCAGGTACGACAACATCCAACGGATTGACTCGAGCTCGTGTGGCAAACTTTCTAGACCTTTCTAGGATAAAGCTTGATAATGCTTGACAACGTTGATTGATATAACGCTGCCAGCAGCATGAGTGGGAGTTTTAGAGACATATTTGTTTTCAGAACTTGACAGAATGTTTTCGTGTTTTTTTTTGTCGCCCAGGTCTTTAGCTACACGTGGAAAAACGTCATCAGCTATCAGGAGAGGTGCCTAGCCGTCAGCCGGAACAAACCAGACAGAGTCAGTCTGTACCCGTGTGGGGATAGGGACATTCTCAAATGGAAACATGAAAAGGTAAGGGCTATAAAACCTATAGCTACTAAGAAAACTTCTATTCTACCATCCATTTAGTTGGTATATGGTAGCTGACGTACATTTTGTGTTGGAAGAAAGTTTTGAGCTGCTCAAACTACTGACACAGATGAACTTTCATAATAACATTAGTAAGCTACTTTATTATGCTCAGCCTGACACGTTGTTGTTGTCCTGCAGGGCGGTACATTCTCCGTTGTTGGGGACGGCCGGTGTCTGGACTATGACTACACAGACAATCTTCTCTCGCTCAGGAACTGTAACGAAGGGATGAACCAGAGGTGGATGTTCAACAACTATTACGACGACCGCGGCAATAAGATATAGAAAGTGTCCCTCCAACTCTTATCATTAATGAAAGGTCCCTAATCTTGTTTCCCTCCATTTTGTTTGACGAGCTTTATGCAGTGCGGGCGGCTAATATAAGGCAAAGCAGATGTGAGGATCATGTGTTTTACGCGAGTTTTTGTAACATTGATAATACTGACATAACAAAACATCTTCGGGAGGAAAGAGTTGAAAAGGTGAAGACAGACTAAATGTTGAGAAAATACACGTAAAATACTGAGACTAATCCGGATCCTTACATCTGCTTGGTATTTTGCAAATATTGCACTCAAGCTTAAATACCTCTAAAAAGATGCCTACTTTTAACTTCGTTTTATGTGTAGAACTATTTTAAATCCGATACTTTAAATTAGATACTTAATATCCTATGCTCAATATGCGGAATGTGGCAAGTAGAAATGAAATTGTATGTCTATTTGGAGCAAATTTGAGGTGAATGGTATATGGAAGATGTAACACCCGTGTCCATAATATCACCAGGGTCCATATTAAATATCGCCACCTTGAGTAATAGTGTGCTTTAAGATATTTTTACTGCAACCTACTTTTGGTATGCATTCCTTCACACCTCAAATGTACATACCTAGGGTATGTTGCAGTAAAAGTATCTTAAAGTACACTTTTTCTCAAGGTGGCGATATTATGGACTATGGTGATGTTATGGACACAGATGTTACCTCTTATTCCATCCATCTAGTTCTTCTATGTGCTGCGTTTTTTCAGGTTGAAAGTAGTTTCTAATTGCAAAACTAGTTTTCTTTGCTTTTTAAAAGTGGCAAGTTCACCAAATGTGCCCATGACAGAACAGACATATATTCAGCTTCCAGGACTGCTACTGTCCCCGGAGAGTGTACCTCAATCCCCTTTCCAAAGAAAGTTCAAATTTTCCATTTCTGGATTTATCACCATATTGGTGGCGATGTTTATACTGAGAAAACTTATACAAAAAGCGGCTAAATTTTGTTTTGCATGTAACAGCTTTACAGTTTATTTTTATTGTCATCAATCAAGAGCCACGTGGTAAGTTTCATGGGGTACTAGTAATAGGAATCTATAGATTAGATGATCAAGTAGGTAGTACCTCACTCAGAAGCTCTTAGGAATCATATCATAAAAGAAATCCTTTAAAGTGTGAAACAGCAAAAATATTATGCAATTGTCACTGAAGATGTAAAAAATCATTGTGTAGCTTGTGGATGTATTTGTAGGTTTAGAAGATGTCAAACAAATTATGGTGTAAATATATATACATATCAAAGTTTTTAGGATTATCGAATGGAGTTTTCAAAATGTGAGTCTGTGTCATTGTTTGTTGCAATAAGATTTTGAACTATGAATAAAAAAAATGATTAGGAATGAAATTTCCCTTGTGTGTGAAGACTTTTACTTTCAACAACTGCATTAAGTGTGCATGTGGTGATATTTGCTATGAAACATAGTTTGTCAAGGTTCGAAAATTCTGCATGACTTAAAAAAACTCTGGTGACCTATACAACATTTTGGATATGAAAACAGTAAAAAGGTTCTAATCTTCAGTTGCCTTATTGGTGTGAATTCTGCACAGATTCTAATATTCGAATAAGATACATGTTTTTCTGTAATCTACCCTCTTCTCTTTAAGAGAAAGATCCCTTTTCTATCCACGGGAAAATATACGACAGATCAGACCTACCCTCAGCACCTCAGTTCAGAGAGTCAGATTCCCACAGAGCTACAAATCAAACCAGCCCAGTAAATCTGGGAAGGCAGCCATCTCATTCCAGCTCACCACATGTTATAAGGTTTAAGTGGACAACTAATTAATAGGTTACCTGATATGAATGCTGGGTTAATTACAAATGAACCTCCATGAATCCACAAAATGAACAGCTACTATGGTTTTATAACATCTGCCTTCAATAAAAATACTCTTTGGCAATGGCTTAGATATCTTAGCTCTTGCCAAAGTTGAAAACTGCACGTATGGTATGTGAATGAAGGTAGAACTCAAAGTTGGTAAAAATTTAAGGGCATTTGAAGGAAAGACACCGAATGTGGCTTGGCAGAATTCTGTATGTATCTATTCTGTATGTATACTGTATGTTTGTGGAGGGACACATTGCGGTAACAAAAGCTCTATACAGACCACGGTAGCAATGTTTGATGAGATAGCTGTAATGTTTGGTAGAAAAAAACTGATGATTGTTTGACTGATTCATGGCATTATATGCATTTCATGTACAGGAAAATACAGTTAATGAGGATAGCTACTTGACAAAATAAATAGCAAAAAGTGTTTCAGCAGTATAGAAAGGTATAATGTGCTGGTATAGGCCTAAGGGGTACATGTTTTTATGTTTTCTGTCAGATGTTTTCTGTTATTTCAATCCTCAGGAAAGTCCCACTCATCCATGAATCTCTTGGCTATTTTCCTGGTGATGTTGGCATCCACTCCCTTCAGCTCTGTCTGTCTCCTCACAGCCGTCTGGTGGGAGGGAAAATAGGAAAAAATTGGTTTTGTACTTCTTTGCATCCCTTTGTAGTTAAAATGCCAATATATTGCAATCAGAGAATCAGAGACTATTTCTGGTCAAAGTCAATATATATCAAGGACTACTGCTCTAGGCCAATCAGACCATACTTCTGGCTTTCCTCAGCCAATCAGAGACTACTTTTGGCCTCTAAGCCAACCAGAGCCTACTTTTGGCCTCTAAGCCAATCAGATACTTGCTTTTGGCTTACTTTGCCTGATACTACGTTGGAATCCTTACCTCAATCTTCCAGAGCATGTCTACCTCATAGGGCTGACACACCAGACTGGTGACCTTCCCTGTGACCCTGCTGCCCACCCTCCCCACACGCCCCACTCTGTGGATGTAATCTGACACCACACCGGGGAAGTCAAAGTTTATCACATGCTGAACCTGGAAGAAATGCAGATGCAGGTGAGGCTAATGATCTGTAACTAACATGTTCCTTTTTCATATTTCATCACGAGTACCTTTGAACTAATTCAATGCCTTGACTATACATTGCTTTTATGACGTAAACTTGGTTAATAATAAGACTCAAGAAAATCAGAGACTACCTCTAGTCCCAGCCATCCAGAGAATGCTTCTGTCCTAAGACAATCAGAGCATATCTTTGGCCAAGGCCAATCAGAGCCAAGTTTTTTTTAGCTACCTACTAGTACATGTATAAGCCAACTCCTGGCCTGAGCCAATCAGAGACTACTTTTGGCCTGAGCCACATGATGTACATATAATACGTGTAGACATAAGCGAATATCCAACAGAACTAAATGTTTGGCTTACCCTAACAGTATCCAGTCCTCTTGAGGCAATGTCTGTGCACACTAGTACATCAGTCAAGCCATCCTGGAATTCTTTGAAGATACCGAGTCTTACCTGTTCAAAACGATTTTAATAAAACATTAACAAATCATTCATTCAATCAGTATCAAGAAACTGGGATGTCGTATTTCAACAACAATGCATGTAGATTTGTACATGTACTACCAAAATGAAATGTTATTAATTTGATTATCCCATCCAAATTTCCTCTCTTGAAAAATTGCACTTGTAAGCTTACCAAATGTTCACTAATTGTTTCAGTTGCCAGTATCTGAAATCCCGAATGGTAGTAACATTGGTGATTGTTGACCATCATTTAAGAAACCAAATCAGATGGTTTTATACTCACAGTTGCGCTCAACTTGCCCGTAATCTTGGAGTGTTTGATGTTGTTTTCCCTCAGTGTGTGCGACAGCCAATCAGCAGACGAGAAGGTATTGCAAAAGACAATGACGGGACAGCCTTCGTTCACGTCCTGTTTGACAAGCTCCAGAACTGTAGCTGCAAACATATTACACCATCATGGGATGAAGAATGCAAAGGAGGGTTTGCTGCAAGGAATGATACTATTTGTGAGTGCCCTCTAGCAGTTCAATGAAAAACTGCATGTTATAGCAACTTATGATGTGCACACATAACAAACAATTTGTACTTGTAAGCTATGGGTTGGACGTACCAGCCTTGCTGCTAGACTTGACCCGTAGGAACTTCTGTGACACGTGAGGCATGACCCTGTGTAAGGCTGGGGTTGTCACCGTCACTAATGACTCCATCTAAATAACAGGGAATATCATGTTGGTGAAAAAGGTCACAACCACACAAGCTATCATACATTTCCACGTGGGCTTCAGTTTTGTCAGTTTTGATAAAGTGAAATACAGTACCGGTAATCATTTACTGCCAGCCAGGTTGTCATCCCAATTTTTCTACCACAACCTGTTCACATTTCTTGTGTATTTATCTGGCAATTTTCTTCAAATACAAATTGTCCATTACTATTGTTTACTTGAAGAAAAACTGTCCTTTAAAACTGTTGATACAAATAAACAATGCTGCACATACAGGCACGACTTCACCGAGCACCTCCGCGGTACGTTTGGGCATGGTCGCTCCCGCCATGATGACCTGGGTACCGTCCCCGACCCCGCCAACCTCGGAAACTCTCACCTGGAGCGACAAACAGCGACTTAACATTTGGCATGCTGAGATCAGTTTTCAAGCAGCACCAGTATGTGGATGTGTCCTTGCAAGAAGTATGCTGGTGGTTAAAACTTAATCTCATCAGCACTGTAACAAAATAGAAACTCATAAAAGCATATTGAACCTTTTTTGTTGTACTAGTAGGTACATGTACATATCTCTAAACCAGCATCGTACACTCCTACATTATTGATATATATCAAAGGTTAATATACTACAAGTAACTACATCAAGGCAGTATGACAGGAATTACAGTGACTAGCTCGATTACAAAGGAGTAACCATCATTTAACTTGCAAGTACTGCTTATAACATTTGGTTACTAGTATTACATTTCCTGACAGAAAATGCACTGAACTTTGCACAAATTGAAGATGTCATGCTACTGTGTCAAGAAAAACAATATCAAACAGCCTTCAGACATTATACTGTTTATTGCAACATAAACTGTCTCTTACCTGACAACATGAGATAGCTTCAAGTGTCAGTTCTGAAAAGCTGTCATCCAGAAGGGTGTCTATTTCATCTAAAACCAGGCACTGTGCCCAGTCCATTCCTAGGAAACCTGCATGTACAATGTACAGACAAGAGATGTTTTATTATAATACAGATATGTGCACACATTTGTTCATTTCATTTGTTACACTCAAACAGTAACACATCCAGAATGAATAACATATTCCTTACTCTTGCCCTGTCTCCACATAAAATATGCAAAATATGCAACATGTAGTTGTTGTAGTCCTACATATGATGTAGTGACCTTACCATTTATTCAGTAAAGAGGGGCTATCATTATATTAGCAATGAAAGATAACATTACATATACCAATGTATTATTGATATCATAATGTATTGTACACATGTACCTTTATGGAGAGCCTTGTTCAATGCTCCAGGAGTAATAACAAGAATGTCAACACACTTCTCCAGTTTTTTCTTAATGTTGCCCTGCGGAAAAAAGGGTACATTGTTTTAAGAGCACCTCATTTATAAATACATGTACATACATCATTCTTCCTCCTGTGCCAATGAAAACAGAGTACATCCACTATGCCTCATAATTTCAAGTCTTTGTATGGAAATTGAATGATAGTTTATTCTAAAATCCAAAGACAATGACTTCTCATGAGCAAATTTGTAAGCTGTTTGCTGTGCTAACTGCAAATCAAAGGTAAAGGAAAAGACAAGTACAATGCTAGAAAGTTGATGGACTCACAATTCCCTGTCCTCCTACTACCATCTGCATCTGGAAAGGTTTCAGCATCGCAGTGTTGAAACTTGTCAACACTTTCTGTTGGGATAGAAATCTGCATTTGAAATGTGCCATCTTTAAAAAATCATTGAATTTGGTTAGATTATTGATCATAACTTTGCATAGCCTGCAGTAATTAAGTGAACTGGTAGAAACAATTCTGATCACAAAAGAGAGAAGAAAAATAGTAGCAGTTTTCCAAAAAAGGATTTTCAAAAGACTGACTAATTCAAAACACAAATGGATCAATCAATGCTTAGACCCAATGCCCCACTAACCATGACTTGTTCAGCCAGCTCCCTTGCAGGCACCACTATGACAGCTAGAGGGCGCCCCAGTTCTCTCCGTGCCATGTCTGTGTCTGGCTCTCTCACTACAGGCAGGAGACTTTGCAGGAGGGGAACCACATAACACAGGGTCTTACCACTTCCTGGAGGGGTGGGATAAAGCTCTATCAAAACAACAGCAGCTACAATTTTGAAACCAAATGAATTGTTCAATCACAACCACCACGTTTTTCGAGTTCCACATTTTTTCTCTTCATTTCTAACAAACAGGTCTTCCTAATATTCAATGTAAAGAAATATTTGTTTTGAATGTCAAATCCAAATCCTAGAATGCCAAACCTGTTTCTGCAGCACACAAGACATTCTTCCCACTCAGTATGGCAGGTATGGCAGCTGCCTGGTGGTAAAACAAGCATGTCAAAAATCAACATTCAGTTTAAAGCTAGGTCTAAAAATGTCATCAAAGTTAAACCACACATGTAATCAAAGAATTACACATAATTAAGTGACTCATCTTAGAAACACCATCTTAGAAACAATTCATCATTAACTCTTTAGTTACAAAAACTATACTTTAGCTAATTAGTTAATTATAGTTACAGTAGCTATAATAAAAATAATATATTTCAGAATTAGATTCCATGTAACCATCTGAACCATGATCTTCAAACCAAAATGTTCACCTGGATTTTTGTAGGTACTGCCATCTTCATGGAACGGAGTCCTTCCAAGATGCCTTCCTCCAACGGGAGCCCCCCAAAAGTAGTTAGTGGTCTGTCCCCTCCTTCTCCAGCTACAACCTTCTCCTTGTCTGTATCCTTCTCCTCTGGGAGCAGGGCTGGGTTCTGGGATAGTTTTACAAATTTTATACACATGTACTGTGCATGTATAACATATCTACTAATTCTGTATATAATATGGCTTTTAGGAACAAACACAAAAGGATACTCTCATGTCTCAACTCTGACTGTGTAACTTATTTTGGCTATTCTATCATTCGCACAAAAAAGTGTCAAACCTATGTTTAAAACAAATAAAAAGAAAGGTTCAAGATGTTATAACTTTTATTACAGTATCGAAACATCTGTTTCCTTGTAGCCATCTACAAAACATAGACACACAGTGCAGCCATCATTATATACATGCACTATGCACTATAGATGTTGGGGTGGAATGTTTTTTGACTGGGGTGAGGTACATGTAATTTCAAAGAAAAACTAGAAAGGCCGACATTTGCTTGAGAGCAAATGCAGCAGATGGCTTCACCCTATCCCCCATACCGAAAATGGATTTATCCTACGATGGCTGCCAATAGTCTACACCCCCATGCAGAAATGGAACCTTCCAATGCCGGAAATAGACAAAAAGCCCTATTTTACATAACTTTAAAGTGGTGTATGTCAAAATCGTGACTGACATTCTTTGGACATGTGTCCAAGGTATTCCCATACCAAATTTCAGGTCATTCGGATTTAATATTAGGGCACAGGAGCCAAAAATGTCCATTTTTGGTCCGAAAATA
>NW_017803932.1:1322123-1323878 GCF_001625305.1 Branchiostoma belcheri | reverse complement strand
GTAGCCATCTACAAACATAGACACACAGTGCAGCCATCATTATATACATGCACTATGCACTATAGATGTTGGGGTGGAATGTTTTTTGACTGGGGTGAGGTACATGTAATTTCAAAGAAAAACAATAGTCAAAAAGCCCAAAAATCTTCCATCCAACATCTGCTCGGACTTGGAGTAATACTAGACACAGTGTTGGAATGGTAAGTTATCAGAAGTTGAACCACACCTTAGTATAGCCCACTATAGTGAAGTGGTCTCCGACTGACTTCTTGTGTTTCCAGCCTTGTGAGGCCAGTGTGGGGATGTCAAACTTGCCCAGGCTCTGTCCTCCATAGTGGTTAAACTCTTTCCTCTTACAGGAAATGATGATCCTACCTGGTCTGTGTATGAAGAGGAAATTTCCAGAATGATGATTGAGGAAAACTGATAAAACAAAATAATCCTTTGGATGTTGCTGCAGATATGAAAATTATTATTTATATTTCGGAAATTCCTGCACAAATCAATTAACTGTTCCTACCTGGCCAGAGGAACTGAGTTTTTCCCAAGTGACTTGGCTTTTTTAATCTGGTCTAGTCTCCGGTTTAAGTACTGGGGTATACGGATTACATTCTGCCTGGCTGCCTCACTCTGTAAACAAACAACAACAACAAAACATGTCAACAAACAAAAACATTGGCCATTCCAACATCAACAACAAAAAATAAGAATTGAGCACAAACAAGATCTCAACAAAGTAGAAAAATACTTCATAATGTTACTGAAATCTACATAAAGCAATGTGTATGGTTAACATCTAAAAGGTATCATATGATTTTATTTTCATGCAAATTATTTTCATAGTTGCACATTACAAAATTTCTGATTGAGTGATAAATCACCACAATATATAAAGATACTCACCACATAGTATCTGGACAATTGGGTATTAATGTTAATGCTGTCCCCATATTGTACAGTGCACTTGTCTGAATCTATCGTGGATCTACTCCCTATGGATCTAACCTGGAAAAAATGAATACATGAAGCACAATTTAATCAAAAACACATGAGACATGAGGCACTTGCCCCCCTCCCCAAGCTGACATAATCCTACACTGTGTTGAATTTATTGTACGATTCCGGGACGAAATCCGGACAATAACCTATTGAAAGCACATCAACGTATATTTGTCATCATTGTCGCAATGCAAATTATCAGGAATAAGGTAAAGAGAACTTACAAGAAAGCCAAATCTGGCCAGCCTACAAAATCTGCAAATTTCTATGGGCGCAGCCATCTTGGATTATTGCATTCACAAGAGGGGGCAAATATTGTAACGTTACCGTTTTTAAGACAAATTGTAACATTTTTCGATCAAAACATAAAGTTTGTGAAAACTACTATGTTAAATTACTTTTTATCGTCATCTTATTGTTTAGCTCATCCAAGTTGATGTCACAGAAATTATAAAGAACCCATATATGCACTATATTGGATTCGCCCATAGATCAGAATGGCGGCTGTCAGACCAAAAATCTAAGTTCTCGTTACTAAAAAGGAAAGAAAGGCCTATGAAATGGCGTCAGAGCATTCTGTACTGAAGCAGCTCCATCCGCTGGTCAGACCGTACGTCGAGAGAGTCCTGAGGAGGGGAAATGTCGGGGTCTGTATGGGGAATCTCCGGATCAGCGATGTCAAGTCAGGGTGAGCTGCTAGTCTGCTTCCTCAACTCTAAGTTGAGTCCCCCGCCTCCCCCACTCTAACCCTTCCTC
>NW_017803932.1:1317789-1321982 GCF_001625305.1 Branchiostoma belcheri | reverse complement strand
TCCCCTCCCCCCACTCTAACCCTTCCTCAACTCTTCCCCTCCCCCCACTCTAACCCTTCCTCATTTTTAGTCCTCCCCTCTACCCACCCCACTCTAACCCTTCCTCAACTAATATTATGATCATGAGTCGTCACCAAAAATAAAATAACTAAAACGGCCGTTATAATTATATGGTTATTTTCAGGAGACCAACTTTGACTCAGTCCAAGGAACCGTGTGGAGATAGATTCAAGATCTACATCCCGTTTGCTGGAGACTCACTGAAGTGTAAGTAAACTAAGTTAGTAGAATTAAATATTGTCACACATTGGTAGTGTTTTTTTAAAGATAACTTTGTTTCAGTGCTACAAAACTGAGACAAGCATATTTATAATAGTACCTGTAAAACCTCATGGTTGAATGTGATGTGATGTCTGTCCTATCCCAGGGGAGGTGATATTTGACAGCTGCCAGCCGTCCAACCCTCCTGACTTCATCTTCTTGGGTGAAAATGGCAACTTTGATCCTGACATAGAAAAACTGGAGGTTAGAACTTAAAATTCATTTTTGATTATCAGATGTCTTAGAATTCGAATCTCAGTATGACATACCTTTTCTCCCTGTTGTCCCACATACATACGTTTTTTAATGTTAAATTCAGAAAAAATTTTAAATCCATAACTATACCGGCACAATAGCAACTTAGAGTAAAAGGATACATGCATGGAGGAACTTAAGACAACAGAGGACCATTACTACATCAAAAGAGATGCACAATCATGTTCTCTGTAGCTATCTCACATTCACAATGTATTATTTTACAGCATACATGACCAAATACATTACATCTTATAGCCTGGATGCCAGACCCAAAGCACAATGGACACAAAATATCTCAGTGTGCAAGCCGGCTATACATCTTACAGAGAAAATGTTTACTCTTTCTTGCAGAACCTAACCCAGTGGGACCCTGAGAACCCAGAGTCACTGGTGTTAGTACTAGAAGACCTGCTGAGGGAGTACAGATGTTACCAGAGACAGCTGATAGAAGGGTACAGCAGGCTACAGTTTGAATACTCCAGTCTGCAGGGGATGGAGGCATGTGATGATGTCGAGGTGCACATGGGCAACAGGCTTCCTGGGGTGAGCTGGTTCTTAGGTTTAACCTTAGCTCACAATTATTTGCCTGAGTGTTTGGTTGATGGATGTACTATACCCTTTTAGAAAATCTTGAGAAATTTGAATATTTTCTTTCAGTGATTTAACATCTTTCTGGAATTGTGTTATTTTTTCAGACACTTGACTCTCCCGTCAACTTCCTCATCAGACTACCCATTGACCTGTCACCTATTCCACAGTATTTGGTCAAGGTGAGTTATTAACACATGTATTGATTCTGCTGTATGGAATACATGTAGTTATCTGGGTCCCATTATGATACTAGTAAGTATGTAAGTGAAGTTAATGCACACAATGCACATACATTGAACAAATTGTACTGGAACTGTTGACTCCAGTGTTGTTTATGTTTCCTGTTTTTGACCTAGGATGACCCAGGAGAAGACCTTGCAGTGTTACTTGCCAAGTTTCACAATTCTGAAGGCTCCAGAGTTACTCCTCAGCTCTTTCTATCACCAAAAGTGGAACAGTAAGATTTTATTTCATTCAATCTTTACATTGTTTTCAGGCATTCCTGTTGTTCAGAACTTTTCATGTGTTATGAGGTCAGAGCTGTGCTCAAGAGTCATGTTTACAAGTTCATTGTTGTTTTGTATTGTTTTGTTTTATCAGTGCACTTGGAGACAACACAGCCTTGAGAATTCCCAGGTTTCCAACAGGAGGTTGTCTGATGGACTACGTTCCACAAGTACAAGATTTCCTACAAAAACAGGTGCAGTACTGTCTGTGGACCTTTTGCAAACTGCTAATGCAGTCCTGTATGTTATAATGCAATGACGTGTTGTAAATCTGCTATGAATTACAATTTCCCAAAGGATGTATCCATTGGAATTTCAGATTGACCATATTGTGGAAGGTTACCAGAGAAGGAGGGAGTATGTAGCAGCATTCATCAGCAGATTTGGAGGGTAAAACAATAGTCTTAATATGTATCACTTTTTGATTAGCTTACTTTGCAAAGTAATTTTTGTTGTGATTTAGAAAATATTATTGAAAAGTATAAAAATCGAACTTTTATTGAGTCACTGATATACAGACTAAGAACCTATAGTTTACCATAGAAATGTTAGTCGGTTGTTTGACTGAGATGTTGATGTCCTTACAGGTCAGTACTAGAGTATGATGCTGAGTCCTTCACCAAGCTGTCCCTGGTGCTGGAATGGAATGAATTCTTCTTTGTACTTCACAGTATGTAGTTTAATGTGTATATATATTTCTAGGGCACTATGGTCAGTAATTATGACAGGAAGAGTGCACAAAAGCCTTAACTTACAGTCCTAATTTTCAGTCTCACTGTTCTGATATAGTTTGCTCAATATGCTTGTACTTGTCTTTTTCTATATGAAGGCCACACCAATTTTTTTTGTTTGTTTCGCTCTTTGATTTGCAACATCTTAAACAAATAAAAGTTTGCTTGTTGCAGTCAATGATCCCAAATTTCTCATGTTTTGACACATTGTGTTATATTTCTGCAAATATCCAGAAACCAAATGTAACTAGACACGAATCATGCTTGCTGAAAAAAAACCTACTATTGTTTCCTCCCAGTTGAACTCCCCTCCAGGTTTCCCCAGGATATGCCAGTCTTCACCTTCCAGTCCTGCTACCACCTGTCCAAGACTAACGGGGAACCCTACATCTCTGTCCAGAAGAGCTACCCATACAGTCCACGCTGGACTGGGGAGGAGATGGCACAGAGGGCAAAGTAAGGTTCCTGTAGTTTCCAGCAGACTCCTTTGCAGGCTGAATGAATAGTAGAAATCTGCATCAAAAGGGGATATAATTGGCCAAGGGAGTTAGTCAGCCAGAGTATCCAATTTGCCTGCAAAGGAGTGTGGTCACTAGGTTCCCTGTTTGTGTTTAAAAAGGGTGAAAATTTACTGTTCTGGGCAAATGTGCAGTTCTTGGCACATCAAAACCATATGGTGAGTGTCCTCTTCAATGTTAGGACACCAATAGGCCTGGTGGTCGTCACTCCATTGTACAGTAAGGATGTTGAATGTGTAAAGTACCTTTCCTAAGGGCACATCTGGAATATCAGGGGATCGAACCCGGGACCTCTTGGTTATGAGGCAGTCACTCAGACCATTATGCCATGTGATGCCACATGTTTTATTGCATGAAATATTTCCATCCAAAGGGCAGCTGCTGAATGGCAGTTTAGTGTTCATGTTCATGTTTTTTGTTTATTTTCCAGACTGTTTATCCTGGACTTCATACCGCAGTTCAAGAAGGTGTCTGTGTCATCCAACAAACTGTAGTGAGAGACTTCTCAAATGGAAGCAGTCTTCCGTCGGCTAAAATTAACTTATTACATGAAGTGATTGTGTTCATGGCTCTTACAGCAGGTTTCCCTGTCAAAGTGACAGACTTGTTTTTTTTTAGTTAGCTGTCCAGTGAATAGTTGAAAGCCATGTAGTTAATGCAATTACTGACAGTGGACAGGTTTACAGTGGACAGGTTTACAGTGGACAGCAATTTAGATACATGTATAATATCAACCCCGTACAAGTTCTAGATAGGCACAATATGTAATCAACATACAATGTACCCAATGTCACAAGTATTTTTTCTTTTAAATTCAACAATAAAATGTAACTATCAATTATAATTTGATACTGCATGTTTTTGTCATCTTCATTTTTCTCATGGACATTCAAATACATTTGTACATGTAAAAGGATGACTGATTTTTTATACACATAAAAGCCAGAAGACATTTCACTATTTCTTATGTGATACACTTTAGATTAGTTTTTTTTTTGTTGTGTCAATAAAGAATCTGTTATAACCTGATTAATTAGCATTAATTACTCTTGTCAGATTGAGTACAAGTTTTCAGCATGATGCGTGATTGAGAAGAACAGATCATCTGGAAATGTTAGACAATGTACAAGGTAATCTGAAGATACCTTTTACAACAAGTATCAATGTAATCATGAGAAATGACTGAAGACGATNACTTTCGTCAGTGTGTTTGCTTCTGACCTACATGAAGAAGGTGAAGTCTGCCATCTCTGCATTGTCTAAGAATG
>NW_017803932.1:1316642-1317769 GCF_001625305.1 Branchiostoma belcheri | reverse complement strand
GTAAGGATGTTGAATGTGTAAAGTACCTTTCCTAAGGGCACATCTGGAATATCAGGGGATCGAACCCGGGACCTCTTGGTTATGAGGCAGTCACTCAGACCATTATGCCATGTGATGCCACATGTTTTATTGCATGAAATATTTCCATCCAAAGGGCAGCTGCTGAATGGCAGTTTAGTGTTCATGTTCATGTTTTTTGTTTATTTTCCAGACTGTTTATCCTGGACTTCATACCGCAGTTCAAGAAGGTGTCTGTGTCATCCAACAAACTGTAGTGAGAGACTTCTCAAATGGAAGCAGTCTTCCGTCGGCTAACATTAACTTATTACATGAAGTGAACTGATTGTGTTCATGGCTCTTACAGCAGGTTTCCCTGTCAAAGTGACAGACTTGTTTTTTTTATTTAGCTGTCCAGTGACTAGTTGAAAGCCATGTAGTTAATGCAATTACTGACAGTGGACAGGTTTACAGTGGACAGGTTTACAGTGGACAGCAATTTAGATACATGTATAATATCAACCCCGTACAAGTTCTAGATAGGCACAATATGTAATCAACATACAATGTACCCAATGTCACAAATATGACAATTTTCGTTTAAATTCAACAATAAAATGTAACTATCAATTATAATTTGATACTGCATGTTTTTGTCATCTTCATTTTTCTCATGGACAAATACATTTGTACATGTAAAAGGATGACTGATTTTTTTTGCAAAAAAAATCAAATATACATGTAACGTTATACACATAAAAGCCAGTAGACATTTCGCTATTTCTTATAGATACACTTTAGATTAGTTATGACCTGATTCAGATTGAAATACAATGTACAACTTTTTAGCATGATGCGCGATCATCTGGAAACTTTAGACAATGTACTAGGTAATCTGAAGATACAAATATCAATAATGTAATCATGTGAGAAGTGAACTGAAGACGATCACTTTCGTCAGTGTGTTTGCTTCTGACCTACATGAAGAAGGTGAAGTCTGCCATCTCTGCATTGTCTAAGAATGGATAAATATTTCATACACAACACCTTTCTTCTGTTTCCCTTCTAACCTTAAACATCAGGTTAGGCTGTTACATGACATCAGATTCTAAAACACATATAAATATATG
>NW_017803932.1:1300274-1316622 GCF_001625305.1 Branchiostoma belcheri | reverse complement strand
ATTTCTTATGTGATACACTTTAGTATTAGTTTTTTTTTTGTTGTGTCAATAAAGAATCTGTTATAACCTGATTAATTAGCATTAATTACTCTTGTCAGATTGAGTACAAGTTTTCAGCATGATGCGTGATTGAGAAGAACAGATCATCTGGAAATGTTAGACAATGTACAAGGTAATCTGAAGATACCTTTACAACAAATATCAATGTAATCATGAGAAATGAACTGAAGACGATCACTTTCGTCAGTGTGTTTGCTTCTGACCTACATGAAGAAGGTGAAGTCTGCCATCTCTGCATTGTCTAAGAATGGATAAATATTTCATACACAACACCTTTCTTCTGTTTTCCCTTCTAACCTTAAACATCAGGTTAGGCTGTTACATGACATCAGATTCTAAAACACATATAAATATATGTGACACTTCGAAGGTTAAGCAAACCAAATGAAAAGATTAAAATTCCAGCATTTTCAATGCACACCTCAAATCTGCCAAACAAAGTTGGTTTCTTTAAAAATTGATCACTTATTCCAGTTTAGTAGAATCTATATACAGTAATATAAGCTAGTAATGTTATGTAGTCTTGTTCATGTGCACTGATTGTCAATAACATGTTAGATGAATTTCACCTATTTTCCTGCATTGACATATCCACTGAAAACATTGATAATACAATGTCCAAACCAACACGATAGTCATTTCACCTAACACATGTTTATGCTATCATATCAGAAACAACAAAATTATCACTTTACATATAATTGTGACCTTTAACAAACCTATTTCCTGAAATTTGAAACTACAGTGTAATGCAAGTATTGCTGTAACATCACTTGTACATGTATGGGAATTGGCCCAAATTGACATTGAATCGTTACCAATTGAGTTGGATTCAGCTCCCACTCTCTTTATATAGTGAGGTAATAAAATCAAGATATAACATATATAAAATGTCCACAAAACACGTATAAGGCTGATTGTCAATGACAATCTGTTCCACAATTCTTCTCATCCCAGCATTGCTGCTAACTCTGTTTTCAAGGCATCAAACTCCTCTCTTTGTAAAGACTGTGTCCTGAGTGTATTGACAGCCAGTTCCTCTGTGACTGTCCTGTATCCATCCTCAACTACACAAACGATAAAGATCTTAATGAAGAAAAGAATAAAGACATTCACAATCTTTCACTTACATAGAATCACCTAGTTGTTATCAGAACAGTGGATCAGCAGCTGACTAAATGATGGTCATTCCAATGCAATAACATGTCATGAAACCGTTACAAAGTTGCAAAGTTAATTTTCTAAAGAAAATAAAACTTTACATGGCAGTATAATGTCATTAAAGGTGACATTAAGAAATACTGCTAGACTGCTTATACATTACTGCACAAAACATCAAGAAACTTTTCTTAAATTTTTTAAAAATTTGCAGCCTCCACGTACCTTTAATAGGGAGATGTCCAGCCAGTTCACACAGTGCAGGGTTGAAGACAAAGTCATTCTTGGCACCTAGTAGAGAAGAGCAATTCCTAAGCAAACACCACTACTAGTATGTGAACTTTGATTGTGGTTTGAAATCATTGACTTTGATATGGAGAATCAAAGCTGTGTCACACCCCATTCAAAGCAAGCACTCAACACCACTCGGCTCTTGCTGCAGTGGTTTTTGCATGCTATCCTACCGGTATTGCAATGTTTGATAACATGACTAATCAATGGAATGTGTTGACACAACAGGAGTGCAGGCATCTCCACAATGTTATTGTCTCCTTGTATGCTTGTTTACAACATGTTATCAATGTAAACATGGTATGTGCAGGGCTCAAAATTAAAGGTGGTCCAATGGCCACTGACCACTAAGATTTAGGCTGGGACAACTAAAAAAGTAAAAAGACACTTTGGGAGATTTTTGGGACAAAAGAAAAATAATCCACATCCGAATGTCAGCCCTTCTTTAGTTTATCAGGCACATGTCCTGGTTTTGGATCCGGAAAAGTCCTCCAGAATTTCCTGTCTACACTGCAATTATAGTGCAACTGGGATTCAGAAGCAAAAATAAAGTTGACTTGAAGTTGAAGTCATACAATACTTCCCAAAAAACAGTTGGGACAGTTCATCCTCAATCGAAATTTACTTTTGGGACAGTGCTGGGATAATAGGAAGAAAAGTTAATTTGGAGGCCTGATGTAGGCATGACATGATTATGTAATAGACCCTAACCTGTTACAGGCTGCCTGGGCCACAGGTACACCCTGAGGGTTCTGTTGGGACTGTTGGCATCCTCCCCAAACTGTGTTCCCCTGGTCATGAACACATTGTGGGCTATCTCATGCCTTTGGAGGTAGTCAGCAACCTGGTACACTTGTCTGAGGGCAGGGAAAATTACACAAATTTTTAATAACATTATACTAACTAAAGGAACCTCTTGCTGAATTCAGTGTCAAACCCAGTTGGTGTTCTATGCCAAGGTTTTGATGGATACTAGATAGATATGACCTGTGGTTTGCCAGGCTACAAAACATATCCAAGAGGTTTTCAAAAATAGTAAACATTCCAATCAGTAACCTATTTTAATAGCTGTCACAATAACAACATTGTGCAATGTAGATCAGTTAATTAATACATGTGCATGTAACAACCAGAAATATATGTATTACATTGTTTATAGTGGATTTTTACACACAAAACAATATCAATGTATTGAATACATGCATTTATAGTATAAAAGGTATCAATATCCCCTGACATAAAGAACAAACAGACAAAGAGCAGTCAACAGCTATATTTGCTATAGTGTGCTACATTTCAGATAAAGGCAACATAAAATCACACCTTGCCAGTCCTGTAACATCCTTTCCCTTCAGTTGGAATGCGAACCCCAGTGCTGGGTAGTCATCATTGAGAACATGGATATCAGAGTGGAATGGAACTGTCACCTGTACATGTGGGGTAAAACATTATCATGTTACAGAAAGATGTTAGTTGTTGGAATAGATTACCACAATGATGAAATATAAAAATTACTCATTCCTTTGTAATACAATACCTGCAAGGAAGACATTCTGAACTAAAAGTTAATGTCTTGTACTTTGAGGAAAATATCAAGATCACTCACACAGCTCTCTGTCCCCAGCTCATGTTCCAGGTAGTAACCATGGAAATGTAGATGATTGACAGATGAGTAGGCACACAAACTGTTGAACCCCATCCTGAAACCCCTGCAGAAAAAATGGGTTCGACAAACAAGTTTATAAAATTATACATAGCTCCTAAGCCCACTCCAGTTCTATGCAAAAGGTTTAGAATATCAAAATGGATATGAGCAGGTATACAGTAAATCTAAATGAGGTATCTTAAAAGAATCAAAGAACATGGGTTGACATTGGAGCATTGTGTATAGAAAAAACAAGATCATGCAACTTACAGCTAGATACATATACAAGTAGATTAGTCTTGCAGCAGTATTGAATCATAGAAGTTCTGTCACGAAGAAATATATTCTGCACAGTTAAACTAAAGACTCTAGATGAATACAACAATCACTTACTGGTGCTTACTGAGAAGTGTCATCTCCATTGCCAGTAGAAGTGCCTCTTCTGTCAACACCTACATGTAATGTGGTTTTGTGGAGTAATAAAATCAGACCACAAATATTACTAATTTACACTTAAAGCTTCAGAAATGTAGATATTTGATGCTTTGCTTATTTGTACACAAAAATCAAGCTATACTAGGGAATAAACAGAACTAACAAACAAGATCTTGTCTAATGTATTTAACATTGTTAAGCTGTGATTGGCCACACACACAAACCCTCTGACCTGGGGTAGACAGTCTTGTAATGAAGGCACCATCAGTATATTCCCATACTCCAGAGGGCTCACATTGATGATAACCATGTGGGCAGACTTCTTGACCTAGGAGAAAAAAATAATGTTTAATGTTCTAATTTTGTGTTGTATGCAATTTCAGAGATGATCAAGCTGCTTCTTGAAACCCATGTGAATGTGTTTTCTTTCAATTCAAACAAACGTAGGGCAAACATGAGATTAGAGTGATTTGAAAAGTATCATTAATATCTATATACCCTTTTGCTTGCAGGTGTTTCATCTGATGTTGTTCTATCATGTGTATCCATTGTTCCATTCTCCTGAGGAGATGAGTCCCTTTGTGGGCAAAGCTCAAACACAACCTAGGAGAGAACAACAGGAGGACATCAGAGTGACAAAAAATTCTGTTTGGAAAACAAAAACATATACTGTACCAAGGACATTATCTGTATAGCAATGTCCTGACTGTACAAATAAAAGATGCACCTACCTCTCCAGGCTTGATTTTGGTGAAGTTGAACTTCTTTGGGTCAAAGGGATGGTTCATTCCTATAATGTTCTGTGGAGCTCTTCTTTCCTGGGCTCTCTTCACATTCAACTGAAAAAACAAAAAAGTCTCCAGACTCTCCACTCAATAAATACATACAATGTACTACTTATACTGTTTAGAATAAGTCAATCATGCTGCCTAAAAAAATGTTTTTACCCACTTGTCTACTGATAGAGAGACCTGCACAATCTAGCATATTGTACATGGTTGTCTTCAAAGGTTCTACCCAGAATTCTGTTTACCTGTGCGACGAATCTCAAGGGTCCAGGCAGAATCTTGGTCTGTAGAGAGTCCAGTTTATACCGGAACATCCCTGCCTCCATGGCTTCATCCCACCTTCTGCACAACTCCTCATCAAACTAAGAACAACAGTGTGAGACAAACTTCAAATATGATCAATTGAACAATAGACCATAATATCAATATTGTTGTTCATAACTTACATGCAGTGAATCAATGATTTAACCAATTACATTTGGTGACCACAACTTCAACTGTGCTTAAGTAAAAGTGTTGTATTCATGATACTAGTAATAATAAATAGATGATAAATGGTAGTATTCTGTAACTTATCACCGTATACGTGTACCTTATTCCTTTTCATACCTTATACCGCATCACCAAAAGTCGGTGAAATGAGCCTAGTATTACCTTATTAAATTTTACCTTACTACGACTGAACTTCTCCCATGGAGAAGACTGGATGACCAGGTCTTCAGGGGTGTAGGTGTAGCGGTGGATTTCCTAAATTAAGAAACGAAAGAGTCACAATAGAGCATGAATATTAGTTGCTTGCTTTTTTTTTTTCAAACTACATCTCAATTGATGGTGGTAGTTTCTACCTCCATGCTCAATTGTATCACTGTGCTTACTTTAAAATTTTCAAACCAATGGCCATATCTTGTTGTTCTTAATACATTTTCTGTATATACCTTTTTGTTATGAGTCTGCAACCTTAATTTTCTATTTTCCAACAGATATGGAATGGAAGCTGGAGTGTTCTTTGTTCTAATCTTTCTTATCAATTATTCAGAACTCGTGATACATGTAACGTTGCATGTACTCGTTACATGTAACGTTCCTTCAAGCAGATGAAAGGATCGGGTTCAGTATCTTACTCTTGGTGTTTTAGCGACGCCTGCCTAGTAGTGCAACTACCTTGTAACATTCAGAAAGGTGTACTTCAAGATAGAGGTGACTAAACTAGAAGTTGCAAAAGCGAGCGTACGTAAAATCAGACTGAGCCGGATCCTCACATCTGCTTGAAGAGTACTATTAACTGTACCGTTACGTGCAACGGTGGGGGGGGGGGAATCCAGAATAGATTTTGCATTATTCTCGACCATCATAGAACATAAATACACACAAAAGACAAGATGGCGTCAAGTGATCGACTTCGAAACTATCGAAACCGCCACGTGTACGTGTGCATGAATCCTGTTTCATAATCATGTCAACAAAGAGGTTCAGAAACACATAAATTTTCACGCGACAAGAAGGACATACACTCACCGCATGGTGTCCGTTTAGAACTGTGCCTTTTGCTGGAGTATCTGTCATAGTTCGTGTTCCTAGACTGCTCAAAATACGATAATAGTAGTGGTTGAAAACGACACAACGAAAAGAGGTCCGACAGTGAGTCGTCTACAGCCTGTGCATTGAGATAAAAGCGGATCAGTCCATTAATAATACGGGGATGTTTGAACTAAAAGCTTGCGGCTATCTCTATCACATCCCCATCAAACAACCACTTTACCTTCCATTTCTTGATATTAAATATTGCACGTTGTAATTTAATTGATACAACGGCTTTTTACAACAAAAAGTCGACAATGTGAAAAACTTACCCCTGTAATCTAATAGACTACGCTAACAACCGGAAGTAGCCGGGATCCCCAAACCCCGGAAGTGGATGAAAACATGGCGTGGCCGTGCCAGGTGGGATTCAGATCTTGACGTGTGGAAAGAGACATGACAGGTGTCTACATGGTTAAGGGCCATCCAACACGCGAGATTATAATGTTACAAGGTAAAGTACTCACTCGGTGTTCTCGGCATTCCTTTGTTGTATTTTGAGGGGGTTGTCTGGTTACGTCACGTATTTCTTTTGGTTCTGATCACTGATGACGCAAGACCAGACGTCATCACGATAATCCTTGTCCAGGAAGCCCGAAGAAATATCACGGGCGTTGTCACCTTTCAGAAAGGTATCAATTATTTGACAAGGTCCTCAACAGCTGTCTACTATTGGTACGATCTGACAGTGACAGACAAATATTGTTGTCACATCCGTTCATCTAAATTATTTTTAACCACGCCCGGGCGCCCCATGCATGGCCTGTTCCAACAAGGAATTCGGTTGAACCTCATTTGACGGTACAGTCCATGCTTTAATAACTGTTGCTCAGAGTTGTTGTTGTGTACTGAATCTGATGTTTATTTTCACTGGTAGCATGTGCAAATAAATCTACAAATTGTGGTGTGTGTACTTTAGTTTTGATATCTAAACGGTAGACATTGTTGTTGACGACGGACATAGCAACGTTTAGACCGAAACTGAAAGTATGTTGCCAGGGCAACAAACAAGCTTGTGCGTGTGCAACAAAGAGGTTTTAATGTTACCTCCTTGTTCACAAAACACCTACATGTATGACAATTTAAAATTAGATTTTTTATGTGTTGGACTTGGAAAAAGTTTTGCTCTGCACTAGATTGAAACTGTCTTTACTTATCTTTGATGTACAGGTGCTGCAACATGACTGACATTACAGACCTAGACACAATCTTCACCACGTGGGCACAAGAAAAACTCGGCCAGAGGTACCACAAACTGGTCTCAGTAGACACTACAGACCTGTCAATCATTAAGGGCAAGGAGACGTACCATGAGGAAGACAGGAAAGAAGACGACAGGGTCAGTACCATCAAAAAGATCCTCGTTAATGACTTGGATGTTCCCTCAGAAGATGAACTATCTGTGGAAAACACCACAAAGTACTCCTGCCAGTGGTCTCAGACAAAAGGTTTCCGGCTATCCTCTGACGTGTCAGTGCAGGTAGGCTTGCCTGCCATCACAGGACTGACCGCCAAGGCTGGGGTACAGTTCAACCTCTCCAAGACAAAGGCAGAAGCGAGGGAGACAGACGAGAGTTATGCTCACAAGAGGAAGCTGACTCTACCACCTCACTCAAAGGTACTGGCCTCGATGGTCACCAGAGAGAGAGTGTACAGGATGACATTCACTCTCGACATCTTCCTTCAAGGCACTGTGTCAATCAAGATGATGAAGGACAGCGGGAAGACGAAGACAGCACCGGGGGATGTTGTGGACATCTTCCAGCAGTGTGGCAAGAAGGGAACCTTCAGGATTGACAAGTGTCCAGACGGGAAGAAAGGAGTTTGTCTTACCATTGAAGGAACCTTTGAAGGAGTGAGAGGCATAGACCAGAGAGTGGAAACAAGAGAGCTAGGTAAGGATCAAATTGCAACTCAAGATTAGGAAAGTAGTACTGGTAAAAGTATTGTGTGATATGGGAAGATACTGTTGTTTCTCGAAATGTGATTGTGAGTACTAATAAGCGTTAGAACTTATATCAATTTTACATCTTAACTGTCTGTTCCAGATCACGAGACAGAGATGAAGATGGTACATGAAGACCTTCTCAAGAACAACATCAGCACCTTTGTTGAAGAGGTTAAAGACCACCAGTCCTTATCCAAACTTCTTGAGGCAATGTCTCTAAAACAAGTCCTGTTTGCCGGAGAGGTACAAACTTCTAACGAAGTGTCTGTTAAGGAAACCATAGAGGAAGTTGTTGGAGTTTTAGCAAGTAAAGATCCTACTAAGTATTTGTTATTTGTGGAGGTTCTAGAGGAAGAGGGGCTTGATGATCTTGCAAAAGCATTAGATCCTAGGGTGAAGTATTCAGCAAGTATTAGGGGTATCTCCAATCTAGGTGGGGTTGTGGATCACTTTTTCACAACCAAGAAAATCAAGGAGGTATACAAGAGCTTAGAAACAAGTAGAGGGGCAGTGATTTACGGCATTTCTGGGTCGGGTAAAACACAGTTGGCATACAAAGTCGCAAGTGATTATGCCAGATTCAACCCTGGTGCTGTAGTGTGGGTCATGGATGGTAGTTCCAGGGACAAGCTCAACGAAGAGGTTCAAACCTTACAGCAAAGGCTGAGTGGGGGATCAGAAGATGGGAACAATCACATCTCCAGCCTGGTTAACCAGAGGAGCCATGTTGTACTTGTTGTAGACGACCTCTCAGCAACGGTGGCCATTCCCAACGACATCTTGAACTCTTCAGCTAAGCTCATCGTGACGACACAGAACTCTGCCTTCAACCTCCCAACAGCAAACAGTATCGTGATGGAAGGATTCACAGAGGGGGAAGCCGTAGAATTCTTGTCCAATGGATTGTCCAGTGATATTCCAAGAGATGGGATTGAAGAGTTGGCCAGATCTTTCAGCTGCCTGCCACTTGGCTTAGCAGCAGCTAGAGCCACCATACAGCAATGCAGCATGACTTTCCCTGAGTACATCCAGCTGCTGAATAGTGGTAAGGAGGCCATGGCACAAACAAGGGAGAGAGAAGACCAGTGGCTTCAGGCTCACTATCACAAGGCCGAGCATCAAGATGCTGGAAGAACCATCTTTGCAGCCCTGGAGGTAGCCATAGACAAGCTGGACGACCAGTACAAGTCTATGTTACAACTCTGTGCCTTTTTAAAGCCCCGTGACATCCCCTTCCTGATCCTGAGAGACGCGTTGAAAGCTGCGTCACCAGCATCCAGGCTAGCCTACCATCTTGAGTTTGCCGGACAGCTGAAGGAGCGGTCACTTGGCTGGATCAAGGGTGTGGGGGTCAACCGCCGCCTGTCCATCCATGGAGTCACACAGACAGCTATAGGTCTGAGGATGGATGAGCAACAGAAGATAAGCTGCATCAACATGTTGCTTGAAATCTTAGTCAAGTTCTTCTCCAAGGATAACAGGTACTTTGTGGCCCATAACTTCAGCATGTCACTAATGCCACATGTGGAAAGAGTGCTGGAGCACGCTGACGGGATGGCCATGGGTCCTGAGTATCCGTTAATGAAATCCATGTTGCTGGGTGTGTATGGTTTCCTGCATACCCAGAAGGAAACTCGAGTCTTGTCTGAAAAGCCCCTGCAAGATGCAAAGAAACTGCTGCTACAGTTCGCCAGTGTCAACCCTCAGGCTCTTCAAGAAAAGGTTTTGGAAGACAAACAAGAAGACAACAGAGACAGGGATCTGGAGGAGTCCCCAAGAGCAGAGGCCAGAGAGCTGTACAAGGTGCTGTCTGCTAAAAGTTGTTCCTTGAAAGACCACTTCCTCCAAGACACAGTGATAGGCATGATAGTCACTGAACAGCAGTTCAGAGCCATACAGGACAAGCTTACTCCCAAGGACAGAACAGACATGGAGTCTGTGGTGAAGACTTATGATTCCCTGACACCACAGATGTACCAAAAGTTAGCTGACAACAAGCTAGCCATGCCTGTGGAGACACTGAGGGAAGTTTTCCTCCCAGAATTGTACATCTCTACCATCTACACCCTTGGTAGAACCATCTTCTACCTTAGTGACCAGTACCCTCCAGGTTCTGACAGAAGGGCTCCTTTCATCCGAGACATGCAGGTTGCTTACTACCTGTGTGAGGAAGTCACCAATGCAACAGGCTGCAGTCTTCTGCACACCTTTCTCTCAAAGGCTGAAGGTCTGAACAAGCTGCTACTTGAGGTAGAGGGTAAAGCCAAGGAACAAGTCATGCCAGACCTTCAGAGGGCAGAGGGTTTCTACAAGACCATGCTTGGTGACAGAACCGAGTACTACGAATTTGGGCTGCTGAAACGCGTCGGTCCAGATGTACACACCAAGTTACGCTGTCATGAGAAGCTGGTCAAGTGCTACAGAGCAATGTTCATGAATGCAGAAGAGAAGAAGAACGGATTCATCAAAAAGGGACAAGAGGAGTGCGACAGGATGCTGAAACTTGCGGAGGATGAGATACGCGCCGGGAACCTGAACCCTCCACAGAGGCTGTCCGCGTACTACATCACAGCCGGGCAGTTCATGATGGATGACGGGAAACCAGAACTCTTGGAAAAGGCAGGAGAGATGTTTAAGAAGGGCTACAGGGTTGAGCTGAAGAAGAAGACATACCATCCATGTATGGAGGCAGCTCTGAAAGGTCTGATACAGGTTTACACGGCTAAGAAACAGCTGCCACGAGCATTGGTGTGTGCAAGACACCTCTTGAAGTTGTCTGATGATCATTGGCCTGACAAAAAAAGTGCAGTTCAGGAAAAGCTTGCACACATCTACTTCCAGATATGCTTTCAAGCTTGGAAAGTGTATAAGAAGGAAGATTTGTGAACATGTAACATTTGAATATGACGAGCCAATTGTCATCATAATTGTTCCTTACTTGTGAATGTAGGTTCACACTGGATGTCAAAAGTGTTTTAATGCTGCCAACATTTTTCCATACCTTGCCTTATGAATGACAATCCTCAGTCACTCTAAATATATACACTATCATGTAGATCAAGGAGGGTGATCAAGAATTAGCCTCCTCTTGTACATGTTATTGTTCCCTGTATTATGTAACTGGATGGGAAACCAAGTGACATTAGTTCGAATTAGGAAACACTGCCTCACCCATGCCTCACTGCCTCATTACATATCCTGTTACACTCAGGTGCTGCTAATGTAAGAGGTTGCATTCTCAGCCACTGCTGCTACATGCATGAATATGAAATGTATGTCTGACCCTTACCTCTTCCCTCATGACAATCAAAAGCAGCCTGCAGGTCGATGTGATATTCTTATGAATATAGAATGGTTCAAATAAAATGTATGTAGTAGTCTAGCATGTTCCGAATGGAAGTATGAAGTATTTTACTTATACAAGGTATCTTTAACATGTTTCCTGTGGTAAGGTTATAAATGTGAGACAACCATTAGGTTTGGTCTGTACAAGGAGGTTAATCTTATCTTTCTGCTGTCAGTCACTCAGGATTGTATCAGTCTCATTATTACAGGGTACAATTCATTGTTTTGCTAAAAGCATGTTTTTATCCTCAAAAATGAAGTGTTAACGAACACTCCATATTATACTCAATTAAGCAACTGTCCTCTTTGAAAGACTGAAAAATTGCAGTTATGTGCAAGTAAAGTGTAACTTCAGGGTAAGTTCAGTAGCACACATAACTAGTTGATACACTTTGACTGTGAATCTTATTTTGTGTTTATTGACCACTGTGTCATGACAAGGCTAAACAGTCCTCATCGATGTGTTTCCACACAACGTTTTTCACAAAGTCTGAAGCAGACAGGTTGTTCTTCAGGTATCTGTTCCCTTCTGCAGGTAAATCAGCAACATACAGATCTGACTGTACCAGGTACATGATATCTGATGACACGTCACCAGATCTGTAAATGTACAAACATTGTTAGTCATCATCTTCTGGGATGTATAACATCATTTTAATTTGTAACACTGCTAGTATTTTTAGATTCTATGTTCAGATTTTCATGAAAATTTATTGAAGAAGAAAATGAAACATATAATGCTTGATTACATTCAAAATGTACATAGTAAAGCAATGTCTATGTCACATAAGTAAACTTATGGCATAAAATGCAATTGTAGACAAAAATGGCTTACAAACAATTGACTTAAGAGTAGAAGAATTCTTTCTTTTTGAAACCATGAAAACTCTGCATGGAGAGCCATCATTTCAACAAAAGTGTGAAATGGAGTAGAATTACACATTAAGAAAAAGCCACCTGAACAACATGACACAAAACATCTAGCCACAATTAGATTGACCACCAGAAAACTGCAATTAGATTTGAATGCCTGGTGATACCTTGTATTGTATTATAATATAATCACTTGCCATGTGTTGTACACCTTGAAGCCAATTTGAAAATTAAAGTCATTCACTACAAACCTCTGTGTGTGTAGAGATGGTTCTTTGATACAGATGTGAATACAGATCCCTCCATGTCTGGTAGAAAATGAAAGCTGTCGGCCCTCCCCCGTTCCTCCTGTCAACCTGACATGGAAGAACAGCTTGTCCAGAGCCAGACTGATACCTTTGAGATGCACAGTATTACATGGTGGAAATTTACCTGCCTGATATTCTAGTAACTACATATACATGCTACATATAATCCCTTAGTAGTTACCTTCCTGATAAGGATCTATTACTCCTTGCTGCATGGTAGTGTTGTGGTCCAAAGCATGAGTATACAAAATGTACATCCCCCTGTTTCTGCTGATGTTTGGGACAGCAACTGTGCCACAGTGCCACCATGCAGCAGTAAGGAGTAGTGCAGTCCATTTAGTAGGTAGTTGGGAAATTACTGAAATACTTGCCAAGTAAATTTTCGGTATGGTGTGTCACAAGAGCATTATTCTTCCCATCAAACAATTTAATACAAAACAGAGGTCAACAAGAGCTACAGTTGGCTACATTCACCTTTTATGTTACTTCCTGATGACATCTGCAATGTTTCCTCTTCTATTGTCTCCATCTCTCTGTACCATCTATCAAGGGCTGGAAGGGCTGTGTCCTCTACATCAGACCTGTATTCTCTGACTGTGTGAATAACATATGTCAAGAAAGTGATCTGATTTACTTTTCTGCTGAAAATATGGCGCAGCAAACCTAGTGTAAGAAAATATTGTTTCATACTCATAGTCTGTATACATACCAGTAACATCATTACACTGAAAGACTGCAATGGTTATGATAGCTATTTCACCTTTTGGACAGGAAATTTTAACTTATAAAAACAACCTGAAAATGAGAGAAAAAAAAACAAATGTAGCAATGTTCTCAAAGACACTGCAGCAATTAGTGGCAATCTTAGTCGTCAAATAAATCACTTTCTTGAAATAAGCATATACATGTATTGTTCTCCCTATTCTACCGTTGCCCCAATGTCTAATAAAACTTAAATCAATGGAGTCCCGCAAATGAACACACCTTGTGACAATGTGTGCTTGATCTTGTCCCTCTCCTCTCTCATCTTGACCAGTTGAAGTTGTTCCTTCAGTTCAAGGACTTTTAACTCCTGTAGACTGGACTGACCAACACTTTCCAACACTGGACCATACCTGTTAATGCGGAAATATCAATGTACAGGAATATGTCACTCGTACCCTCCCTCAACTAGCCGCGGCGACTGTTGCAGGGCTTCTCTTGCTTGCAGTCTTTTACATTAGCCCTGACAAAGACTGCAGGCAAGAGAAGCCCTGCAACAGTCGCCGCGGCTACCCCCTACCCCACTCTTTAAAGTTTAATACCATTCCCCAACTCTTCCCCCTACCCCACCCTTTAATACCCTTCCTCAACTCTTCCCCCTACTCCACTCATAGTTCTCGAGGGCTGCTACAGAAAGGCAACAGAAAACTGTAACAGATACAGTAATTCTTATAATCTTTATATATGATTCTCACAATTCCTGTGTGGCTTGTGGTAAGTCAGGCTGAAGTGGTCCCTGTGGGTCAGCAGACTGCTGCAGTACTGCCTTATGCTGCAAGAGGGCTGTTTTCTTCTGCTGGCAAAACTTACACACCTTCTGCAGCTGGGGTGGGGGAAATTTTCAAACAGTCAAATAAAGTCTGATTTTGACTAGGAGACTGAAATCAGCAAGAAGGACAGAAAAATTACTGGCAATAATGGTTTCAATGTATCACTTAAACAATCAAAATGTCAAAGAATATTCTCAATATTATAATAAAATGTAAATATAACATAGGCAAATTATTGCCCTTTTATATATGATATGATATGTTATGATTTGTTATGTTAAATCTATCTATTAATCCAAGGAGGCTACCGCTACTGCCTCTATGATGAAATTAATCTAACATCTTCTGAGCTTGTCAAATCTTTATCTAAACAACTATAAACACCCCTACCATTTCCAGCTGGTCCTTCAGCTCCTTATTTCTTTCTCTTGCTTTGTCCATAACTTACGACGTTCTCCAGACCGCTAAATTTTCAGATTTCGGAACAAAACCTGGAAAACCAGCATGTGTTTGTGTTCACCTGGCTGAAGGTTAAAGGTTACCGGACATGCGCACTAACATTTCGTCCATGTTTCCGGGGAAAACTCGGCCAAGCAGATAAAAATGCCTTCGAAAAAGAAGAAATACAACGCGCGGTTTCCTCCCGTAAGTACCGACCAATGCATTTTAGTCAAGCAATGTCACTTTCTTCTTTCTGTAGATCGTGCTTTGTCGGGCATTTGTCGTAGAAGTGAAAATCAGTGCATTTTGCTTCTGTGCAGTGTGGGGAGGGGGGCGTTTCTTCTTCCTAGAAATTTTCAATTTCCAACGAGTACTTCATGGTTCAACCCACGCATTCAACATGACCACGAGGAAATGTTAACGCCATACGTCAGAGTCGCACGCTTTTGAGAAGTTAAAAGAAAATTCAACTGCCATAGTTTAAGCGGAAATTTGTATGTTTTTATATCAGTATCATGTTATGAACTCGAAAATATATTTTGGACAGGACTGTCTCTACATTTTAGCGTGCTGTAACTCGTAACAGAACTTAATGATAAATGTTGTATTCATTACATAACAGAAGGCTATTACCAGAAACCCCCTAATTGTATTTGTAATGACTACTTGGTCAACTAACTGATTATTACTATAATTATGAAGATGATGCAAAAAAATGATAACAATAAAATATTATAATATAAACAGAAAGACTGGTTTGTTTTCTTTCCACTGTAGGCCAGAATAAAGAAGATCATGCAGACTGATGAGGATGTGGGAAAAGTTGCTGCTGCAGTTCCTGTCATTATCTGTATCCTTGTTGAAAAATGCCTACATGTTGTTTCTCTACTATTCAGATGATGTTAACCTTACATGTGTATTGTTGGTAGATGTATTAACTATAGAAGTGTCCGACCAATTTGCATGGGTATGCAAGCCCAACAAATGTGTATTGATGTAGATTGAGCTATTCAGCCATTCTTCACACGCACGCGCAAATTTTTCACGCGCACAAAACCCATATCAAACACCCCAGTGTTATTGGGTGTTTGGCAAAAAAAGGCGATAGTCACTTTGTGACCATGGGAGGAGAAGAGTGTCTACTACTGTGCTGTAGGCAATATTGTTGCATGCTTTTGTTGGTAGCTCCTTGACCATATCTGAAAGCTCGCTGCTTGGAGATCTTCGTTGAGTCTCTTGTCACAAAAGCTAGTGATGTAACAAGGTCCAGGAATGCCAAGACCATGACAACTGCTCATCTGTAAGTTTCTCAGTATTACATGTGGTTTTCAGTATCCTAAACTCAAGAGGCAGGGGCGAGGGGTGCTATGTACTTTGTATACCCAGTACAAATCCAACAATAGACATTATAGAGCAAAGGTTCTGGTCAGTGGTACTAGGAGAAGTTGACTTTTGAATGGTTTGGAATGGCCATTCACATGTACGACACATGTGTACTCAACTCTATTGGGAGAGAAGACAAAGCTTTTAAACAAAGAAACAAACTGCTCTGATATAGAATTTTTTTGTCAAGACTGTAAAACAAAGGTGGCAACTGTACAATAAAGGTCTAGACGTATACAAAAGTCCTTCAGTATGAGGGGTTTTAGGGATACTCTTATTCACAAGTATTGGTTACAATAGTTTGTATAATGGTTTGACTTTGAGCTACTGCAGAAGAAACACTAACCAGACAAAAATGGTATCACCATGGAGTTTTGAACCTCTTGGTATCACATAGGAGTTCAAACATTACACTGATCATCAAGCACACTGTGTGTGCAAACATTCTCCAATACTGGAAGATGCCCTTTTGTCAATTGAAACACTGCACTTTGTTGATTTGTTCCTGAAATCAGTGCAGTTATTATCAAGGATCTTGAGTGCTTACTGTATGTTTTACTTAC
>NW_017803932.1:1287183-1300254 GCF_001625305.1 Branchiostoma belcheri | reverse complement strand
ATATGACTATGTTATGATTGTTATGTTAAATCTATCTATTAATCCAAGGAGGCTACCGCTACTGCCTCTATGATGAAATTAATCTAACATCTTCTGAGCTTGTCAAATCTTTATCTAAACAACTATAAACACCCCTACCATTTCCAGCTGGTCCTTCAGCTCCTTATTTCTTTCTCTTGCTTTGTCCATAACTTACGACGTTCTCCAGACCGTTAAATTTTCAGATTTCGGAACAAAACCTGGAAAACAGCATGTGTTTGTGTTCACCTGGCTGAAGGTTAAAGGTTACCGGACATGCGCACTAACATTTCGTCCATGTTTCCGGGGAAAACTCGGCCAAGCAGATAAAAATGCCTTCGAAAAAGAAGAAATACAACGCGCGGTTTCCTCCCGTAAGTACAGACCAATGCACTTTAGACAAGCAATATCACTTTCTTCTTTCTGTAGATCGTGCTTTGTCGGGTTTTTGTCGTAGAAGTGAAAATCAGTGCATTTTGCTTCTGTGCAGTGTGGGGAGGGGGGCGTTTCTTCTTCCTAGAAATTTTCTAATTTCCAATGAGTACTTCATGGTTCAACCCACGCATGTATAATGACCACGAGGAAATGTTAACGCCATATGTCAGAGTCGCACGCTTTTGAGAAGTTAAAAGAAAATTCAACTGCCATAGTTTAAGCGGAAATTTGTATGTTTTTATATCAGTATCATGTTATCAACTCGAAAATATATTTTGGACAGGACTGTCTCTACATTTTAGCGGGGTACAGGTCGAATCGCCCCATGTCACTTTCGCCCCGTCTATTTACTACCAGATCGCCCCATGTTTATGTGACCTGAACTATGTTTTATTCATGTGATATTCGCGTATTTTGGTAACATTTATATTCTCTAGATGTTACCAAAGCCTTGTGACTATATTTTGAATGTTTCTCCTGCGTTCGGCAAGTATTTGACGCCGATGAAAAGTCCGGCTCCGCGGCGGGCCGACACGCGATCGGGCCCGCCACCGAATCGCAGACCGGCAGCTGCTGTTTGTGAAAACACTGTTTGTGAAATCAGTTATGGCAAGATTTATCAAGAAATCCAACATAACAGAACCCCATAAATGTTCACAAACACGAAGTAGATTAGTAAATGTTGCAGAGTTTCTTAGAAGTCTACTAAATGTGCGTTACAGCAAGCAGGCGCCCCCGAATGCGGCGGCGGGTCAGGTCGCGTGTCGGCCCGCCGCGTACCCGGACTTTCATCGGGGATTCGGCGGTTAACAAATAAGAAACACTCAAAATATAGTCACAAGGCTTTGCTAATATGTAAGGAATATTTAGAAGTAGGATTCATGCGTATATCACCCGATTAAAACATAACATTGGTCACTTAAACATGGGGCGATCTGGTAGTAAATAGCTGGGGCGAAAGTGACATGGGGCGAAAGATCTAGAAACCATTTTAGCGTGCTGTAACTCGTAACAGAACTTAATGATAAATGTTGTATTCATTACATAACAGAAAGCTATTACCAGAAACCCCCTAATTGTATTTGTAATACATCAAGTTGCAATGACTACTTGGTCAACTAACTGATTATTACTATTATGAAGATGATGCAAAAAAAATGATAACAATAAACTATTATAAACAGAAAGACTGGTTTGTTTTCTTTCCACTGTAGGCCAGAATAAAGAAGATCATGCAGACTGATGAGGATGTGGGAAAAGTTGCTGCTGCAGTTCCTGTCATTATCTGTATCCTTGTTGAAAAATGCCAACATGTTGTTTCTCTACTATTCAGATGATGTTAACCTTACATGTGTATTGTTGATAGATGTGTATTAACTCAAGAAGTGTCAGATCAATTTGCATGGGTATTGGAAGCCCAACAAATGTGTATTGATGTAGATTGAGCTAATCAGCCATTCTTCACACGCACGCGCAAATTTTTCACGCGCACAAAACCCCATCTCAAAGACCCCAGTATCATAATATGGGTGTTTGGCAAAAAAAAGGCGATCACTTTGTGACCATGGGAGGAGAAGAGTTTAGGAAGAGGGAAGAGTGTCTACTGTGCTGTAGGCAATATTGTTGCATGCTTTTGTTGATAGCTCCTTGACCATATCTGACAGCTCGCTGCTTGGAGATCTTCGTTGAGTCTCTTGTCACAAAAGCTAGTGATGTAACAAGGTCCAGGAATGCCAAGACCATGACAACTGCTCATCTGTAAGTTCCTCAGTATTACATGTGGTTTTCAGTATCCTAAACTCAAGAGGCAGGGGCGAGGGGTGCTATGTACTTTGTATACCCAGTACAAATCCAACAATAGACATTATAGAGCAAAGGTACTGGTCAGTGGTACTAGGAGAAGTTGACTTTTGAATGGTTTGGAATGGCCATTCACATGTACGACACATGTGTACTCAACTCTATTGGGAGAGAAGACAAAGCTTTTAAACAAAGAAACAAACTGCTCTGATATAGAATTTTTTTGTCAAGACTGTAAAACAAAGGTGGCAACTGTACAATAAAGGTCTAGACGTATACAAAAGTCCTTCAGTATGAGGGGTTTTTGGGATACTCTTATTCACAAGTATTGGTTACAATAGTTTGTATAATGGTTTGAGCTACTGCAGAAGAAACACTAACCAGACAAAAATGGTATCACCATGGAGCTTTGAACTCCTTGGTATCACATAGGAGTTCAAACATTACACTGATCATCAAGCACACTGTGTGTGCAAACATTCTCCAATACTGGAAGATGCCCTTTTGTCAATTGAAACACTGCACTTTGTTGATTTGTCCTGAAATCAGTGCAGTTATTATCAAGGATCTTGAGTGCTTACTGTATGTTTTACTTACTTGCTTTCTTACACAACCTTCAGGAAAAGGTGCATTGAGACAGAGAGTCAGTTTGACTTCTTGAAGGACCTTGTAGAGAAGGTTCCAGACGTGGGGGAGGACAGTGGAGGTCGGGAGGTCAGGAACAGTGATGACAACGCTGCACAGTCTCGCCCCAGGTAAACTCTCACACCAAGTACAAGTTTTAAACTAATTAGTGCCAGACAGTACCCATGCACAAATGATGTGTCTCCATTGTCATTACTAAATGGTGTGTATGTACCGGGTAGTGTAGGCAATCCTAATGCATGTGTATGGAATCTGTTCTTGACATTATTTTCTGTCTTATCCAAGTTCTTTTATTGTCAGCACGAATGTAGCGCATAGTTAAGTCTATAAGTTATAACAGGGGGCCTCATAACAACTTACATCAATGTAAGAAAAGTGGAGATATTTATCATTGTCTATGGCTGTATGTCAGCCTTTTCATTTTTTTTAATGACTTGGGATGTCATTGATGTATTGTTCCAGACAAAGGAGACCGAGGACAAATGGAGGGAGGAAGAGAGGGAGAAGAAAATCATCAGAAGAGGAGGAGGAAGAGGAGGAGGAGGCAGAGGTAGATGGGAAACAAGTGAATCACATGATGATCGTATTTACAAATTATGAAGAAATACCAGTTTGTACAGAATGTTTCAGCAACACACAATTTCCGATATTCTCTAACTGTAGTGTATAGCATATTCCTTTTATGCATTGATGGTGTAGTATTGTACATGTATCATGAGTTGGACCAAATGGCAGATGTAATATAAAGAATGGACAAGGCAATACTTTGGATCCATGCTGAGAACTATACCACTTATGTTTCTTTATTATAGCTAATTGCAAGGTAATTTCATCAGGAAGTAATTATGCCATTTCAACTAGGAATGCTTAGTAGAGAGTGAGATGATGTCAAACCAAGTGTGACCTATCCTTGCCACTGTCTGTGTGTACAGGATGAGTCAGACATGGAGATGGAGGATGACCAGGACAGCACGTCCCAGGACAGTCAGCCCCTCAACCTGTCCATCTCCTCAGCCACTCACCTGACTGTACCTGTCATGCCCAGCTACACACCTTCAACATCCACCTCAGGACAGCAGCAGAGACCACCCAAACTGTAAGGACTACGCTGTTTCTACAGCATTTTATAACAAACAAAGGAAAGTCATTACACGTCTTTCATGCTGTGGTGCTTTTTTATTGGGCACAGTTATATATCTGGACCTGAAAGTACTTTTTCCTGAATACCTATGCCAGTGAGGGCAACATTGGAATTAGCTACACCAAACAAATTTTACTCGCATGAATCAGTTTCTTTTTTATTCCATAAAAAAGAGATTGTAGAAAGTAAGGATCACCATTTGTTGGAACCTGTATATTTGGCATTTCTCAGATGATATTAGCTAGTTTATGGAGCTGACAAAAAGCATGGTGCTGTCATCCATTGGCATTGTGATCATACGTAGGATTCAAGTTAAGCCAGTCACAATATGTCAGCCTATTTGAAATCAAACGTCTTACATGGAAATACATATTGTACATGTTTAAGTTTAAAGATTCTTTATTTTAACGTAAATCCATAAACAGAGTTTGATTTATTTTATATATTTTCCAGAGGACAGCCTGCAGTCTCCCCAGCCCTGGGTGTCCCTCCTATGCCTGGCATCCCCATCCCCCAGATGTTTGCAGCAATGGCTCCTCCCACTTCCACATCCATGTCAGTCACCCACATAGCCCCGCCCATCCCAGCTCCAGCAGCCAATCATGATGAAGATGATGATTATGACTCTTAGCAGTGTAACATTGCTGTTCTGCCCAGGTCTAAAACAGACATGTAGATTTAGGAGAGTTAACCTAACTAAAGGTCTATATGTACAGAGGATTTTATAAAGATACAACATTGTTATCATCTTATTCTGAGGTAGAAGGTTTCACAGTAATATCTGCAGGGCTATATTTTCTCTTACGTTTTATAATACATGATGGGCACATTAAGATTAAAATTTAATTTCTGCTTAAAAGATGCTTCGGTTTTGTATTTGTGGTATACTCAGAAAAACTGGGAGCTGATTGTAGGGTACAATGAGAGTTTTTCTGACAGTAAGTGTTTAAATGCTATTGTCCATCTATATTCTGTACTGTGTATGCTCTTATGTACATCTACAATACCTTCATTATGATAGTCCTGAAATACTAGTAACACATTTTAACATTTTGTAAACAGAAAAAAACAGCAAAACAGTTGGTATGGTACTTCTGGATTCAAAGGCATAAAATAATAATATATAGCTACCCCACAATATCTATTGGTCAAAGATACATTGTACCATTTTGGGGAGGGGTGTCAATGAATTGAAGGGTTTCGAAATTCGCCTCCATTGATGGTCAGTCAAAGTGTTTGAAAAGTCTGAGAAATGTACCTGTTGATGGTAAAGTTGTTTAAATCCTTATTTACTATGAGTTGTTTGACTGCAGATTTTTGTCTATATCACATTAAAAGTAGAGATATGATTACATGTACTCTTTAGAAAGAAGTTATTGATAGTGAAAATATATTTGGTGCTACTCTTCTGTCAGTTTGTGACACCAGTGATAACAAAATAAAACATTTCCTGATTACATTCATCCATAACAATTATCAAAAACGTAGATGTTTGCGCAAAACATACAGCCTTCTGATGTTACTGAATATCAAATTCTACAAATCATACTAGTACTTGTATGGTTAAATGTAATCAAGAAATGTTTTATTTTAAGTGTTATAGTGTCACAAACTCTTAATCATATTACTCTGTTGGTTATGTTGATAATATAACTGTACTGCTGTGGTATCTTACTATCTCTACAACAAAGAGTAATATGTTTCTAAGATAAGTTTTCCAGTATAGTCAAGGAGACAAAGTATTAATGTAGTATGCATCAATATTCGATAGATCATTATCAATGTATCTACAATAATCACCACTAAAAGGCACAGTTCAACTATGATACGAGCACTGATATCTTCTTATTGTTGTTGCGCATATTTACACTCAAAATGCACTGCTGCTAGGTTAGTCACACATTTTTTGTTCACACATTTTTGTTTCACAGCAAAAGCATTCTGCTGCTCTGTTAGAAGAAACAGATTATTACACTAGTGGCAATTACTATCTAATGATAGTATAAGACTTCATATTACCTGCTATACTTATAATCCAATGTTAAAAGAAATCATTGTGGAAACATCAATGTTGTACCAAAATATGAAATCAAGCCCTTATAATATGACTAACTGCTTTCTTAGTTACATATGTATGGAGACAATTAATTGTCTGGTGCTAGCACGTTTACTATTTTTTTCTTTTCACAAAGATTTGTTATAGATCAAGAATGGTGTAAACTATTTCTAAAAGATTACTCAACCCTATGATAGACTGACACTTTACTAGCACATGTAATGAATCTTGATGTACCTTGTTCCTGTATGATAATAAAAACATATAGTTTAAATATGCTTCAGTATTAATTTAGGTCAACTGTAAGCGGAGGACATGTGTGTCGTCAGGCATACTTTGATTGCGACCAGTAATTTCAAACATTTTGTTTGGATCATGCAACCATGATGTTTATGCCAAAATTGAGACTTATGAAAAAAAAACTGCAAAAACAAAATGGGCCACACATGTGCTTGGAGATTAATGAGCAAGGAATGTTTAGGATACATGTATGGTCTTGCAAGTGGAACCTGATACTACATAATATGCTCCATCCCTGAGGCGTCGCCAAAAAGCCCAACCCGGTGTAAGCCTGCTAAGGACGCACCACCCTCCCCCAAACGCACCTTTGACCTGGTTTTGACAGCAGGACCGGTTCAGCATAAACTAGAGTTCCCCGATCTCATACCTTCGCCAAATGATGTTAATCTTTATGACTGACAAATTATAGATTATTCCCCCCTGATTTAAGAAATAGGAACCTAATTTTCATGAATTATATCATTTTATCATAATATCATAAAGTAAGCATAATCTCAACCAAAAAACAGCCTTATATTAACAAACAATGCATTCTAGCATTTCCTAATAAACTATGCAAATGAGGTCCTAATTTGAATAAATTATGTTTAATGATGTTCACCTCAATTTAACTTTCAAATACCACAAGTATGAAATTCCAGGCAGTTATCATTACATAATTATAAAATTTTCTCATTAATTATGCAAATTAGATCATTATTAACATAATCAATATCTTCCTGTGTTTCTCTCGTTGTCAATTACCAATGTCACAAGCTTTAATTGTCCTATCATGGAATGCAGCTGATTTATAGAATTCCTCATAAATTATGCAAATTATATCCATATTTGCATAATTGTCACATAATTATATGAAGGATCACGTAAGCTACCTACATACCAAAAATCACGACGATCCGTCAACCGGTTCATGAGTTATCCCCTTTTGAATATTTTCAAGAATATATCGCTGCAGTTCCAGAGCAAGCCGCTAGGGGGCCTAAACTCACATCACTTCTTCCCCAGCACAAGAGCTACCTACCATCTAAATTTCATCACCATAGCATGTCAAGATCATGAGATATCAAAACCGGAAGTTCAGCTGCAGTACCATAACAAGCCGCTAGGGGGTCCAAAATCTAATCATTTTGAGGTCTCATCAAGACCTACCCACCTACCAAGTATCAAGACAATCCATTAAGGCCTTCTCAAGTTATCGTGTTGACAGACACACACACACACACACACACACACACATACACGAACGCCCCTGAAAACATAACCTTCTTGGCGAAGGTAACAATCATTAAGTTGTAAAACTTAACTATTATATATTAGTCGTTTTGACAGACGAGACAAAGACCATGCTGTTGTTAAGGCTTTTGGATGTTTCAGTACGATACCTAGGGGAAAGGGGGCTGGAAGAAACATCATCCCTTTATAACATAATTTGTTACTCACCTAGGCCTAGACTTGTAGAGGCAGTGTAGTCAGAGAGTGAATTAAATGGTCCTCAAAATTTAAAGTAGGTCACATTGTCGTAAAATATTTGACGATCTTTTGGAAACAATAGTTGAACAGTCGAGCCAAGCAGGATTTCAAAGGTTAAACGTCCAGGTGCTCATGATGACTGCCCTTGTTTCTTAGTCTGGACAGAGACATTGTATGTCCTTGGTCTGGACAATTAAGTACGCTTTGTATGATCATTTAGTTCATAACAATTTGTCTGCAGTTATCATAGTTTTTCTTTTTGGTAACACGTGCATACCGCCCATTATCCCCTGTATATCATTTTTGTTAATCCTAAGCCGAACCTTAATCCTATACTAAGCCCTACTTTCCGATTCTTTGTCTTGTGGATGATAAGCATCGTTGCCAAAGAAGAACGTACCCAATGATTCTCCACTTTGAATGTCATTTGCCGGTTGCACAGTGTAAATAAAAGATGCCTTCATACAATCAAAGAATCGGCTCGACATAGTTGTTCTTCAAACATGTCGCTCGTGACTCGATGACGTTGTAAGAGATAGTCGGGCAGAACACACTATACTTTTAGAAGTATAACCATAAACACAAAAAAATATGAACAGACAGGAAACAACCACTGAACATATATCGACCAGAGTGCATATCTTTATTTCAAAAGACTCTAGAATGTTGAGAGAAAATTACACTCGAGTGGTATTTCACCCATTGAATCATACATTTGAATTATACAAAAACGAGAGGTAAAATGTAATATTGGCAGTCTTAAACAACGGTAAGTAAAGTCTAAGTAATTTTTTTTAAGTTTAAGAGTTGCTGCTGGTTATACTTGTTGTGGTAAGAGAAAATCGAATCACATATTGAACATTTCTTGCTATGATGCCATACTTTATATCGCCCCCCAACCTAAAAATAGACTTCACCGTATTACACTTTATTATGTCGAAAACATAGAAGAGCACATACATAGAATATACACACATACAATGCATATGATCATTACAGAGCGCTTTGACGTAACACCTTACATTTGAAGCTCGGTGGGATTGAACATACGTGGCATATGACGTTACCTGTCAAACCATTCTTTTTATATTTTCAATAGGATACAAGTTCACCACCTCACTCTTCCAATATGACTCCCCCACTTAACAGTACCCTAACACCTCCGGATTGTGCGCGACGGCCGGTATGTAGACAGACCTGTTCTACATGTCTACAGCCGGACTCAACCCACTTTGTGCTGAAGTCCCCTCGTTTGGGAAATCCATAGAGAAGCGGTGAACCTAAACCATGTTTACATGCACTTTGCATAACCAGTATTCTTACTACTTAACAACTTAGTGAACAACAGACTACACTTACTTCAATTCTATCGTTAGAAAATTAAAAGACACGTGTTTCTAGCGATCAACAAACTATTTCCTGGTAAAGAGGTGCTGTTATTTTAGCAAACACTTGTTTTCTAGAGAGGGGATATCGGGCACATCCCAGATCTTGTTAGAATAGAAGCAAACTCTCTCCTTGTGCCCGTATTTTGTGTTAAAGAGGCATTTGTTTGTTTACTGTACAAGCTACACCTTTGACCGTGTAAAGTGGACTCTAAAAGGCTCTTCCGTTCATTTATGTCTCCGACCTATGAAATCCTGGTTAAGGCATCTATGGTGGTGTGTTCGACGTTTAGTTGTCAAAACAGGCTACAAAAGATTACGGATACAGCTGTCTGTTTGACTAAGGGCAACAGAAACAGGTTGTTAAGGTTAGTCTTAATCTCCAGAAAGATATGTCGGAAAGCCTGAACCAGTTTTTTAAGATCCACCATAGTGCATACAAGATACAAGGAGGCACTAAAGGGACAAGATGACTATGAGAATTCTTACCTATAGCTAGTTCTAGAGTTTTGCACACAGAAATATGATTTTACCATATACATGTAGTGACATTGACATCGATACATTTCTTGGTGAAATACCCGACACATATTTTCATTATAAACTAGGTACTCATGTTTCAGAACATCTTGAATTACGTATACATTACGCTTTTCGCGCCAGTTTCAGTCACTTTCAAGTTAAGAGTGTCACATATTAATATTGAGCTATAGATTTGCCGACATTACAAAAATACTCATCGGTATTGAAGATACATTAAAAGATGCGCATGCCCCCATAATTCTGTCATACCAAAATTCTCCATCAAAAACCATTTATAATATCAAACGACAAGTTATATAAAAAAATCGAGATAATTTACTATGTCTATGTGCCCAATTTGTAGAAGGATTACGTTTTTAAACACGTCAACATTTCCATCTCTATAACATAAATTCATGACATGATGAAGTGTCGCGACTTGCTGTGTCATGATGTTGATACGAGTATTTTCACGTCACAATGATGTCCTACTCACGTCACCCGCCATCCTTAGTTACAAATCCACCTAAGATCCAGTATTGTTTGCCCGTGCCACGTGAAAAAAGACTGTGGTTTGTACAACAACAATGAAAGAAGGTTTCTACAACAAAAACACTCGGCGTAACCTACTATTTCTAAGGTAATGACAGACAATTCGTTTCGTAGCCAACTCCGAGTTAACGTTCGCCTAGCTTTGTTCCTTTATGTTTGGACGCGGTGCCGAAGGTATGAAAAGGATTTCAATCTTGTGACGGTGTTTAGGCGTGGTTCGAATACAGATATCAATTCGAGAGTAGGTTTAACACCGGACAAAGAACGTGTTCATTTAGATGTCAGCAAGCTGACAAACACAATGGACAAAACACTCAAGGTATTTCAGAAATGAGAATGCAAAGGAAGCTTTCACAGCGCTACCATGAGGATTTGAGCAAATTGTACTAAAAAAACAGCAGAGTCGGCTAGATCAGATATTTTACATTATACATTGTCACGGGGTGTTTTGTACTATTTATGACGAAGAGGGTCGACCAGGTAACGTTCTGGAAAAACATTTCTATTTGGAGTTAAAAGATGACCATTCCGTGACAGTCAGGACCCGTGTGATGTCAACACAGGGCGTTTTCTTAAGTCCATTCTTTTCGCTGGACACTCACGCGAACCTTAATTTCCGCATCTTATATAATTATGGACATGTCACTCAAGATGGTCCCTAGTGCATTCTAAGAAAACTTCTGTCCCTAGATACAGAAAACATAACCGTTCCACATGCAAACAAGAGACAACGGCATGCTAGAGACAAGACAAGTGACAACCCTGCAAACAAGAGACGACATATATGCTATTCCTAAACAGTGACGCTACTTTAGTGTTGTTAGAATATTTGTACGGTCGTGTTACCGCGCCCTATAGGTGTGCGACCCCACACAAATGCACAAATGCTACCTGTAAATAGATCCTACCTGCGCCGGCTTCAACTCTTGATCGCCTGGCCGTGACTGTGCTTGTTTCTACTCGGTATCGCTGTACTTAGTCTCTGACGACTTGTTTAAATAAACTCACAGCACAGACGTACAGGAAGCTAATTGGATGAAGTCGCGGTGCGGTCGGGTTGGATGTGCCCGGCCCTTGATAGCGCTAGCGTGCGAAGATCTCAGCCCCACAAAATCCTCTAATGCATACTTCTGTCAGAATAGTCAGGGAAACAGCTACCCATGGCAGTCTAAGACGAAAAGATCGCTATCCCAGCTACAGTCCAAACAAAGCACGATGATATATTAGCGTTATCTGTTTTCTACGTATCATGAGGTGTCAGTTGCGGCCAACATAACCCAGATCCCACCAGAAGTAATCACACTACAACATCATTACCCCTAAGGCACTACTGCCCGCTCTGTGATCTTATCTTCCACCCGTACTTTTCCCCGGACCGTACCGGCATCTTAAGTGATCCCAGCTTGTGTAAGCTGGGCAGTGAATGTTTAGACGGCCCTGTGGGGTGAAGGTAGAAGTTGGTTGTGGACGCCATGAGCGCAGGTAGATCTACAGTGAAACCTGTCGAAGTTTACCAGCCTCACCGCAGACATACCTGAGCCCAAGTCGTCTGTAGGCCGGGGTGCCCTGCCCGTCCCGCCCGCCGCTTGTTTTCACAGCTGTCCACGGCCGTTGCCTGTCCCGTCAGTCTGACCCCCTTCTCGCCGTGCCCACCTGGTGGTAAGTCTCCCCACAGGTGTTCCACAGGTAAGTGTATACAGGCGGGACGCAGTGACCGTGGCTGTGCTGAGAGGCGGGCAGACTTTGGACGTCAGTCACCCGCGGCGATCGGACACAAATATAGTATCCCTTGTTCTACTTCTTGATTCCTTGCCAAATTCTCTCCGGTGACGGGACGCCGGGTTTCATGGAAAAAGACCAAAAATCACCCGGCTTTACTGTGTAAATGATGCCTTCCTTCCTCTCTGCCTTTAGAGCGGCGTTCCCGCCAAGCCATGCCGGGACGGACTAAGTCTCGGTGCCCGCCATCTTAACTGCTCCTAGTCCCGGGAATTCAGCAGTGTCTGGAAGCGGCTCAATAGAAGTTCAAGTATACGTACTTCACGGGCCCTTGTGGCGGCGGACAAGTCCTGTCCCAGGCCGGTCTCCCGTCCCGGTGACGGCGCGCTGAAATGACGAACACAGACTGACGACACCACTGCCTCGTCCGGCGCACGGCTCCTACCTTTATACCCCCACGCTAAGTGAAGCTTGCGTGACGACTATTAATTGAGATGGCTTCAGCGCTGCTATTTCAGCCTCCCGTCACATTCAGCAGTGTGATTACCGCACTGAGTCGGCTGTAACACCCCTTCCAACACCTCACAAAGGCGCGCCCAGACACACGTCAAACCCTCTAGTCATGGTCGGAGCGCGGGAACAATACTGCAGCCCACAATGGCAGGACAGACAGCCCAGGTGAACCCGGGTTTAGCGATGGTCGCAGATACCGTCTCATCTCCGGAAATCCAGGGTGGGACCCTCGACCTGATCTCACCTGAGACTATCGGAGGGGAGGGGGCTTAGCTTAGATCATGATTGTTATCGCTACAGTAATGAGTTGTCCCTATCGGGGCTTCCAACGCACAAAAGTCCCACCTGGCGCGGAAGAAAACCCTGAAGTATCCCTGGTATTGTGGCTGTGTTGACCCTTCCATCCATGAAGAATGCAGTGACACTTGCTTACGTACAAACCGAGATGCACGTGTCATTACCCTTTCATGGCCAGGTGGTATGTAGCCCCACAATCAGTCCTCTTACGGAACCGG
>NW_017803932.1:1285937-1287133 GCF_001625305.1 Branchiostoma belcheri | reverse complement strand
GGCTGTCAAGGAGGTTAAAATTTAGATATCTAACCGGTGAAAGAAATATTGCCGTGGCCTTGTTGACATTATCAGTTCTAAAATAGCTTCGCTGAAAATTCTACACGAAAAAAGGAAGATAGCTGGACGAATGTGACTGTGTCTAAACTAACACTAACCCTCACCTGATAGACGAGTTCTCAGGTCGGTCATTCACCCCAACCTAGCAGCAGCTAAGCTAGCAACACATAAACAACTATCAACTGTCAACAGAAGTGTGAACCTTTGCATTAATGAACTATATTTAGACAGTCATACATAATGTGACAGATTCCACCAAAACTATTTGTGTCAGTGCCTTTTGGGTCAAATACACATCTGCTTTCAACGATTTTCGAGCGCAAGGAAAGAAAGAAAATATAGGGGAGATCATGGTGTAAGGAAACTAATTACTACGAAATGATTATAAAAACAAGACGGGGATATATGTGCCGGCTGGTACAGGTGTGAAACAATAGCGACTGGAAAAGAATCTACATATTTACCTTCGCCAAGAAGGTTATGTTTTCAGAGGCGTTCGTGTATGTGTGTGTGTGTGTGTGTGTCTGTCTGTCTGTCAACAGCATAACTCGAGAAAGCTTAGATGGATTATCTTGATATTTGGTAGGTGGGTAGGTCTTGATGAGACCTCAAAATGATTAGATTTTGGGCCCCCTGGCGGCTTGTCATGGTACTGCAGCTGAACTTCCGGTTTTGATATCTCAGGATCCAGACATGCTAGGGTGACGAAATTTGGATGGCAGGTAGCCCTTGTGCTGGGGATGAAGTGACATGAGTTTGAGCCCCCTAGTTGCTTGCTCTAGAACTGCAGGGGGGTTTAAAGGACAAATGTTTAAAAGAGGATAACTCAAGAACCGATTGATGGATCATCGTGATTTTTGGTATGTAAGTAGCTTGAGTGATGCTTGACATAATAATATTACAATTATGCAAATATTGATGTAATTTGCATAATTAATGAGGAAATTCTATAAATCAGCTGCATACCATGATAGGAAGTTCAAGCTTGTAACATATGTTATTAAGAACGAGAAAAACACAGGCAAATATCGATTATGCAAATGAAGACTTAATTTGCATAATTAATGAGAAAATGTTATAATTGCATAGTGGTAACTGCCTGAAATTTCATACTTGGGATGTTTGAAAGTTAAGTG
>NW_017803932.1:1224802-1285917 GCF_001625305.1 Branchiostoma belcheri | reverse complement strand
CGCTGGTCGTAAAGGGAGACACGACCAGGTGTTTATTGGGTTCTAAACAGGAAGAACAGGCCTGTATACACCTGGAATCAGAGACAAGAGGGGGTTACAGTGGTTACGTGTGTTGGACAACCGCTGACATGCTTGTTTTTTCTTTCCTTCTTTCTTTCGTTTTTCCTGCCATCTTTATTCCTCCTCCTCCTCTTTTCCCTCTTTCTTCTTTTTCTATTTTCACTACTTCTTTGTGTGAAAGTGCACGTGTGAGTTGGGGGGACTCAGTCAAAGGAGTCTGGTGGTACTGATGTCAAAGAACAACTACAGACTTCATGATTCAGGCAACAATGGGAAAATTATACAACTGCATGTATCTATTTCAGGATAGCGGCTGAAACAAAGATACTCATCTCCTGACATCATGTTTGATGACAGTCGGCATTTCCGACATATCGATACATTCGATCTTGGTGACAAAAACCAGATCACCGTGGAACGTGTTCATGAATTATGAAAAGTTATAATTTACGGTGTCGTATACGTAAGTCAGTAGATTACTGTGTGATACGCGAGGTCCACGTGTACTGGTGGGTCACATACCGTTGAAGCGGTGTGGTCCATCCAAGCAGATGTTTGGTTGTTTCACAGCTTTATTTGCATCTCCTTGCTTCTCGTCTCATCAATATATCATAACAAACAATCGAGACGTAACAAAAACGTACAAAACGACATGTACGTATACCTGAGGGTAGTGGAATGCTACTCCTATGATCCGCATAGATATGAAGACGGCGGGTACATTTGCTTTGGAAGGCATTATTCTTTTCCTCTGTTTATTCATGACCTGTATTTAGCTTGTGACGTGAGAGCATAAACGTACAATTAAGGTCTTTCATTCATTATTGGGACAGTCGTGCATGGAATCAACCTCCTCCAAGGTGTAACGTACTAACTTCAACTGTCCTGGCTGTCAAGGAGGTTAAAAATTTAGATATCTAAAAGGTGAAAGAAATATTGCCGTGGCCTTGTTGACATTATCAGTTCTAAAATAGCTTCGCTGAAAATTCTACACGAAAAAAGGAAGATAGCTCGACGAATGTGACTGTGTCTAAACTAACACTAACCCTCACCTGATAGACGAGTTCTCAGGTCGGTCATTCACCCCAACCTAGCAGCAGCTAAGCTAGCAACGCATAAACAACTATCAACTGCCAACAGAAGTGTGAACCTTTGCATTAATGAACTATATTTAGACAGTCATACATAATGTGACAGATTCCACCAAAACTACTTGTGTCAGTGCCTTTTGGGTCAAATACACATCTGCTTTCAACGATTTTCGAGCGCAAGGAAAGAAAGACAATATAGGGGAGATCATGGTGTAAGGAAACTAATTACTACGAAATGATTATAAAAACAAGACGGGGATATATGTGCCGGTTGGTACAGGTGTGAAACAATAGCGACTGGAAAAGAATCTACATATTTTGACATGTTTCTTTACCATACAAACAAGTAGCAAAGTACGATAATTTTGGATCATAACCTCTTAATTCATTAGCATTCGAATCAACATCTACTCTATTTTTCTTTCGTAACACTAACAGTTCCCAATTTTAAGATCTTGATTTAACAAAATTACGTATACCTATATACTTCCCCAGTCTTGTATAGTATAATACAAGTTGTTTAAATTGGTTCGTGATACATTTTTATGAATGAATGAATGGACTTTATTGCTCGACAGTTGTACATGGTACAATGTATGGCATCAATAATAATGTGATCAAGTCTATTCCGTTCTCCTTGTTAGTGTCCGACCACACTCGTATTTCCTTGGGACAGTCGTTGATGAGTCATGCTGTCTTGTGATGGAACGATTGTTGTAGATAATTGTCGGCGGTTGGTTCTGTCATAGGCTAGCACCCATCACCGACGTCCTCCCACAAAAAATGTGCCTTAAGGTTGGCCACTTCGATAAAGATTTCATATTCAGATTTACATGTTTTCTTTGATCTGTAAATGTTCTATTTACATTAAAGATAATTCGATGTTGTAAAATCATAATTAGTCACATGTATTCCTCGCGCTATCGTCGTACCATCGCAAACTGATAACATGACATTTTTTGATAGTCGTACAAAACTCCGCTCTTCTTGTCAGGGATAAGGCTGCCTTTCTTGTCGGAGGGGTTGGTTCCGTCACAACCTGCTCTGAATCTTAATCGTACGACGACCTACAACAAATGTGTCAGTGTCGTTACCTGTGGACACATCGCTGTCGCACAGACAGACAATTTCGTGGCTGGACTCAATTGTAGGATTAAGTAATATTAAAACCCGGGCCACCCATATGCCTGCTCGTCCTTCCCCTTCCAGTTCAATAGGAGCTGCGAAGGACATGGCGGTACGATGTCTTTGAAGACGTAATTAAAGTGTATTACATATTGTACAGTTGGATAATGCAGTACAACGTGGTGGTCTGTATGTAGATGATAGAAAGTAACGCCAATGCCATAAAAACGATTACTGTACACCTGACGAATTTGTCGGTATCCAGAATCTCTCTACGTATACACCAGGGAGTATACGCTACACCGTTCCTGTATGATACCCGTTACGCGTGACGATATATACCTCCAAAACTCTCTTCTCAGAATCCCCCAACTTTCTCCACTTACATCAAGGAAAATTATCTCAGCATTAAAATTTCATGGCGGGGATTAAGTCCGATTGATGACTCCCAGACTCCACTCTGGAGATAAACTTCGGTGCGTACGATAATGAATTGTTCCAATTGTTCGTACGTTGAATTGGCGCGGAGTGCGTGCGGCGGCGTGTAGCGGCGGGGATTACGGTATGCACGCACACAGGATCATATTTCCCTCTCCGTAACCCGCACCATCACCCGATTGTACAATCACACGCTTTCAGCATAATCGTCCCCTCTTAAACATCTCAATGAAAAACTGCCGAGAACATTCGGTGTAGCTAAACCTGTAGCTTTTAGGGTTAACCGCAGGCTGCATAGAAAAAAGCCTAATGATGATGTTTATTGGTTTTATTATAAAGGAGTCTGGCAGCTGTGAAAATGCCGATATATCCTATAGCTGTTGGGGGGATTGTGATGCGTTCATTCACCTCTCCTTTGGGAAACTTGTTGCCATGGCCGCACATAACACAAGGGAAAATATCCACACAGGGATACGGAAAATACGCCTGAGAGATGGACGTGTAACTATTTTTGGAAGTTGGAAATTTCTATATCCCAGTACAAGTAAAACTGAGAAATTGGGTGAATGTTCATCGTAATATTGCAAAAACCATCATAAGAAATTCTTTAGAAAGATGTCACATTAGCTTCATCTTGGCTGAAGAACCGGAAATTAAAAGGGTTTTAATTTTAAATCCATTAGTAAATGGACTGATAATGAAGAATTTCAAGATTGGTCAGTTAATAGGATGACTGTGGGATGAATAGTAATAAAGTCCATTGAAATATGTGTATGGTATGATTCAGTGTAAAGTATACAGTTTGTGCATTGGCATGTGGACGAATCTACCATGATATTTGTCCTTGATAAGGGCATGAATACACAAGTGGGGTCTTTCAAGGACTCCTCTACCAAACCTTCTTCATCATACATGTAGCTACACTAAATTGTTACTAGCTAGCTCAAACTTCCAAGGAAAAAGGCTTCGTGAGTGCATGTTTCAGTAATTCAAGTTTTAATTTTTATCTGTACAGTCTCAAAAACTGTTTACATGGGACTTTGATACAGTCATACAAAATCATACACTATTCCAACAATACAATCAAATTTCAGTGAAATACTTAGGAACAAAAGTTTTGTAAACGACAGAAGCAGTTTATCATCTATCTTCTTCTTTTCCCCTGCTTGCTCCCTTGTTTCTTCCCCCTCCCCTTCCCCGGTGCACCCTTCCCTCGAGTTCTCTTCTTGTCCTTCCAGTTCTGTCCCCTGACCCACTGGTCCCTGGCAACCTCCCACTTCAACTGCTTGGCATCTGTAGGGAACAGAGAAACATTGTACACCATCTCTTCAACTACAGTTGTTTCTTTATACAGTACAAATGCACAGTTTCAATATCATTTGCATATTTTTGACAACAAAGATACTTAATTTGCATATTTGGGAGTGGTCACTTTAATGCTTTTTTTTCAGCCACTCTATACACAAGGAGGGTTCAAAATATCAATTATTTATTCCCTTTCATAGAATGCCTTTCCTCAGCACTATAGACACATTTCATTAAGTTCTTGTACCTGTAATCCACAGGTAGATGTTATCTTCTGTAATTGTTTTGATGCTATCAAATTGAATGTGATAAGAGTTTTGTAATGAGGTATGTGTCATTGGGAAACTTTGCAAGAGATCTGCACAAACTCTGCATAACAATGTTCCTGACCTTGATGGTATCTACAGCCTTGGAGAGGAATCTACTCCAAGGTTACCAAATAGAGGAGTGTTTGACGTTCCTGAGAGTTTTGTGTAAATCATTGGTTCTGATGCACGTTGCTTCTTTTACATCCCTTGCAAAGAAATCTGCTCTGTGTCCAAGATTTTTTGTTTTTTGGAACATTCAAGTGATTCAACATTTGAGGTATCACAGCAAGTACTGGAACATGCAAAAATCTTGAACAAAATACTGTACATTACTGCAAGGGGAGTGAGAGGGCCCTACACTGTCCCTGAATGTAGACAGAAGTTAACACAAGCTATCCAACAATTTGTGACTTTAAATACAGGGTGGATCTAAGAGTGAACAGGAGTTGTCTTGTCCATAAGGAGCAATCCAAATCTTGCACAGGTGTGCAGTATACCTGTGGCTCACACCTGTACCTGTCAATCTTCCCCATCGTTTGTCACACAAGTCAGGAGATTTGCTCCTAAAACTCACCTGCATTGTCCTTGTTTGACAGGGCCCCAATGCCGATGTTGTCAAACTTGGAGCCGGCATTGTCATCCAACAACGAGGAGAACTGTTCAAAGGAGAGAGACAAAAACAATACATGAGAAAAGTTCTTCTGTATTTTATATAGTACATAACTATTCATTATAGTACAGTGGAAAGGTCCTAAGTCATTTTCCCTTTTTTTCTCCATTCTTAGGGGAGGGGATTTGAAAATTTTATAGACATTCATTAGGTTGGTACTACAAAGTAAATCTTAACTGTGTCGGATACAAACTGTGTATGACAAAAACTGGGACAATGGAAGAAAGGGCAACAACTGTCCATGTTAATCTTGACCTTCCTGTTTCATCTTGGGATAACAATAGAAGCAGCACAGGTGTGCCAAGTCACCAGGTGGGGTAAGTAACAGAGAAGGGATTAGTACCTTTGTAAATGACTTCTTCCTGAAGATATTTGCTGACACGTCATAGAATAAAATACTTCTAACCTTCTACCTAATGTAAGGCTACCCACCAAACTTGTTATCAGAGAAATTACAATCAGAGTCAGCAGGAAGAGAGGTTCAATGATTAAGGGATTAGCTCAAAGTCCACATCAATGGCATGCAAATTATCATACATGTAGTACTCGGTACGTATGATTGTATTACTACTGTACTACATACTAGTATGTAGTATAGTGTACTACTACTGTACTACAGAATTGTTTCAACCATTAACCCCAAACTAAAATATCCTTTCCCCCTCCCACAGCAAAATTAATCTCCTACGAAAACCACAGATATCTACAGTAGTACGAAGCAGCAGTTGTGGGGCACCCGTAACGCTACATGCCCATGTGAAGGGCGAGCAGAGGTAAAAGGCACACAGGTTAGTCTATGCAGCCTTCAGTCCGAGACAACCCACAGACGGGGCAGCCCGGTATCTGGACTGCAAGTTAGACATCACGTCAAACAAAAACTGTCAGTTCTAGTGATTGCATTATGGTTTGAAGCATGCATTAGTATATGATTAACAGTTGACATTCACCTCCTCTGCTGCTGCAAACATACTGCCACTGCCCACCCCTGGTAACTTCCCTCTCCTCCTCTTCCTCTTGGGCTTGGTTGCCATGGCAGCAACAAAGTCCACACCCTCATCATCATCATCATCATCACCATCACCTCCTGCTTTCCTCTTCTTAGCTGCCTTTTTCCCGCCCTGTTTGGCTGGTCCAGCTGCTTCAACCTCATCATCTGGAGAAATGAGAGGATGATTGTGTCTAGATGTGGTGATCCTACTTTGCAGTACAAATTTTGATTAAATACAACATTTGAAGAGGTTAACCTCCTACCTGCCAAGGCAGCATAGCAGATTTTATTTTTCTTTCCCCCTACCATTGTCTAGTCTTGTATGGGGTATAATTTTTATTACAAAGTGACATTTCAACAGACCAGCTTCCTGCTCTTACCATTTTCTTCTTCAGAGAAGGACATCTCATCCATGTCATCATAACTGAACTCTGGAAGTACAAAAAACAAAGGTCAGAAAGCTTGTACCATTCAATTACATATAATAATGGTCATTTCTTGTCAATGTTTTATTCATATTGTGTATCTTAGTTCTTTTATCAATTGACATCTCTAGTTTTCACTACTTAGTTTTCATTAATGTATTTTCTGTGCCTGATGTGCACCACTTTACAGGAGGAGCTGCAATGTACTTTAGACAATGTGTTTTAATTTCTAATAAACTACATGTACATAAATATCTCCCCACCTTCATCACTGCCATCTGGAGCAGCTGCAAACATGTCCTCCTCAGCAGGGTCCATGAACACACCTGCCTCCTCCCCATCCTCCTCCTCCTCCTCCTCTCCCCATGCCTCCCCATCATCATCATCATCATCATCATCCAGGTCATCCTCCTCCATCATATCATCATCATCATCATCACTCTCTTCCTCCTCTCCCTTCTTCTTACCCTTTCTTTTATTACGTGTCAACTCACTGTGAACATTCAAAATATGGCAATTGACTGATAAATTACAGAATATCATATTACATGTATATTACAAAACATTATATTATAGAATTTTTAAAGAGTAAGAATCATATATTTCTGAGGGCTGTTCTTATATCCATACCTGGCAAAGTCCATACCAAGGTCTTCATCTTCTTCATCTCCTTCAAATTTATCTGAAAATGACAATCAAAATTATGGTGATGTGAGAGATTGGAATCATACATGATGGCATATCAATTCTTAGAAACAAAACAGGACTTAATAATTTATTCATAAGAGTCAAAGTAACCATGCTAAGCTGATGACAGCCAGGCCCTGTGTTGTATCAACATTTTCATCACTAACCACATGATCTCATGAACTCCTTTGCTGATTATATACACTATTCTGTAAAAGAAATCCACAACGTATGCTGGTTCCTACAAAAATATTCAAATATGAATATCAAGGGCAATAACAATTGAATTCTGAGGAATGCTGTGCATCAGTGCACAGTTCCCATATTCTAAGTGTTTACGACTGTTAGTGTTACACTGAAGTTTTGTCAAATTGGCTTGCTTTGTCAGAGGTGATTTGCTACACTAGAAGATATCACAGTGCATGTGTATGTGTTTAACACTGCATGTATCCATCCCTACCCAGTATCCTATCAAACTCCTCGTCCCCCACACTCTCAATGTCACTGTCATTGTCACCGTCTGTCGCCTTCCTGCCAAACTCAGCTCTCTTGGAGAAGAACCTTTGGTGAAATTTAAAATACTTCATCACATTCTGGATAATAAACAGGAAAATCAGGGCAATTCTACAACATTGAGTTGAAACATGCCTTAGTTTGATAAAGTCCAACTCTGAAGTATCTCACTTGAGTACACAAATTTGTGCTATATACTGAAGGGGGAGGTTCATTGTTGACTCTCACCGGTGGAAGAAGACTTCATCAACAGGAATCTTCTGTTCTTCCGTCTGGAGAAACTCCTCACTGTTCACTGTGGGATTAACAATAGTTTGATGTGACTCAAAAGTAGTGGGTATAGGTTTGGGACCTCTAGCAGCCCAGTTTGGAACTGCAGGATCTTAGAAGGGGCTAACTAAAGAAAGGATGAGCAAATTTTCATGATTTTTTGCATGTAGTATGGAAAATATTATGTGTCAAGCAAAAATGACAGGTCTCATACAAGTGTTGTTCTTAAAGGTGCCCTAAGCGATATCAGGGCATTAAAATAGGAAATATTTAGAACAAGACAATCTGTATGGTATTGACACATACCACCAAGTATCAGCACATTTGCATCATTATTTCATACGTTTGGCGTTTGAAGCAGCACAGAAACTAGCCCAGAGACAAGTTGCTTGATTTATCGGGGCCTCCATTTAATCGGCCCAAAAATCCACCAAGTAACCGTTTCCCGTCGACAATTTTCGGGAACTTCCGCGAAAAATGGAACGCGCTGCCTTGGTTCCATGGATCGAACGCAAGAGTTCGAAACCGATTGACTTCAAATTTGACGATTTTTGAATGGTCAGAACCTTGTATTCAATTCCTCTTTTTGTATATACTTGAATGTTATCATAACACTTATTATATCGCATGTGGTAGCCACATTCATACAGTTTCTCATACCAACGGAAACGAATTTTATGACATTACGCGAAATGTATCAATATGTAGCGGAAACTCAGGATGACCTGCAGTTCGACTGATTCAGCGCGTTCGTGGTTAACCACGTGACTCGTCCTCGGCTCTGGTCGGAAGAAGTCGGAAGTGTTCGCGAGCGCTCGGAAATTTCAAAAATGGCCGACACCACTGCCGGTGGCGGGAGGCACGTAGTTTTTCACGGCGTTCGTACGGCAAAGCGGCATCGAATTTTTGCTCCATGACTATCGGTATGGGATAGGATAGGGTTGATTCAACATACTGCGTGAAAATGTGACAAAAAGACAGACTTTTGAAATTTAATGCTCCCAGCCTACTATCGGCCAGATATCGCTTAGGGCACCTTTAATGCATTAGAGTGAGGCCTTACCTGGGAACCTTTTGACTCCCCTGGGTTCAAATCTGGTGGACTTTGGCTGCATCACTGACTGACCGGGGTCTGGAAAAACACAGATGTGTAAAGAGAAATACTCTGGAGACAAAGAAGTACAAGTACACAACAGAAACAAAACAGGTCATTGTAAGATTGAAATACTTCAATTTGTTATTAAAAGTTATTCAAATGTGATGCCTTCATATCTGCAATAGAACAATTTATACGTTCCCTCTGGCAGACAGTAACAGTACTGCAGCTACTACAAGGTAATACTGCACCTGTACCTTTTTTTCAACAGGTTATCAACCCCTTCAGCAGAAAGACTTCTCTAGTGCTAACAAATGTGTTATTTCTACATTTCTTACCTTGTTTTCTTTGTTTTGGATTTCTGAAGACAAATCTGTCCAAGAATCTTGCTAAGGTGAAGTCCTGTAGAGGGTCCCCACTGTACTGGATCACCTCACCCTTTAACATGGGCAACAAGAAAGTTTAGAGGTAAAGATTCTGAGATGTGCAGCCATTAAATTTGCAATAGCAGCCTTCATAGATACCCCCTAGCAGACTACAACAGTATAGCAGCTGGTACAATGTAATACTGCACCATTATTCTTTTTCAACCTGGTAAGACTGAACACAAATAACTAGACAAAGCAAACCTCAATGTTCAGAAGTACTAGAAATACACTGCCGGTAACTATATGATGTATAACTTACATCAAGGATCTTTTTAGCAAACAGAGCTACTGATGGATGGAAGTGGTTGGCTAGCTGTGAACAAGAAAAGAAACATTGTCAGTTTTAAGAAAGACTATTTGAAAACTCATGATAAAGTCAGTTACAAGAAATGTTGCTTTTTTAAACTTCAACAAAAATGCTTTTACTGTGTGAATCTTCAATCTTGCCATAGAAAAGGAAGACTTGTTTGTGATGGTGTAAATACCTTACACAACTCCCATAGACAGCTCCCATCTGCACCACAGTACAGTGGGTTCCTACCCTGGGGGTCATACTGGGATGACGTCACCTTGCCTTTACCTACAGGGGGGAATGTTGGATTATGGCTCCATTCCAGAGGTGTTGCCAAAAATATGCACGGTCAGAAATTACTTGTGAGATCAACAGTGGCATAACACAAATGACAATGTGTACACAATGAAAAATATACTATCATAATGGTGCTAAATCTATCACTTATCAATTGTCCTTCACCCCCTTATTTTTATAATGGATCAGCCAAAAGTCAAAGTAGCAGTATGACTGACCTAGTCTGTGTACCCATGATGCACCAGGTTGAGATGGTACTGTGACCTCCTCTTTCTGCTCTTCTGTACTTTCTGTTTTCACTTCATCTTGTTCTCCATCTTCTACTGCAGCCTCTTCATCTGGTAACTCCACATCCTCAAAATGCTCCTCATCATCTGACTCCTACATGGAGTAAAAAATTGAATTGTTTTCTTACTTGAGAAAATGCTGTTGGTCTAAGACTATCATATTGTCAGATGTTGTGCACAAACGTTACAGTAAACCTTTATCTTGATAATACACACCTCTGTGGCCAGGGTGACTGTTCTCAGCCCTGGATGGACTTTTGCAATCTGCAAAACAAATAAATAAACACAACTTCACCACATGCATGTGGGTATTATGTTACATCATCACCATACAGCATAGAACATTTCCTTGAAAATTTCAACATGGAATTTTGTGTGGAGCTGGATCAAATCACAACCTCCTTTGGAGAAAAAGACCCACTCACCTCTGATACTAAGAACAAAGCACCACATACAAAGGATGGCTGCTGACCACAGCAGACTTGTAGTATTCTCTTTATGAAGGCCTAAACAAAGAAGAAAAGTAGTTTAGATTAGAGACAAGCAATCTCATAAATTTACATCTGTTTAGCAATTTACCATTCTGTTAAGCAGTTGAAAAAAAAATTCTGTTAAGCAGTCTAAGTCTAGATAAGACACAAAAACAGACACAAAAAGTCTGTCTGAATTTTGCATTTGTAGAAAATTCTATAAAAAAATTTCATTCAAATTGCCTTCTATGATTGTATGGCACAACACTGGGGCCTGCCATGGCTTTGAATTCTGAACTAACAACCCTAACCACAAGACTACCTTGCCAACTACTGACTATGACTGTACCCCCATGTGACCCTGACCTTGACTCTCCTGAAGGTAACATCAGACTTGACAGACTTGTAGAGCAGGTTGAGGAACATGGCCTGTCTGGACGAGTGCTTCAGTTCAGGGTCAGACAGTTTCCTGTACAGGGCTGTGTAGTACCTGTCTGACACTGCCTGTCTGCAAACAAACAGCAGCGTCAGCATCAAAGAATTGTCAGTACAAAAATTTATATCTAACTTTCATAATGAAGGAAGCCTCCCATTGCGACGATACAGCATAGTTACCCTATGTTTAATATCAAACATGCTATCAATAACTGAGGACAAGTATTCAAACACATACATGTAGAGTTAACACAGAGAAGATTCTCACCTGGAATCCATGACCTGGTAGAGAAGCATCAGTGCCTAATAGATGTAAAAAAATGTACAGAACTTTAAGGACTAAAACGTATCTTGTCTTAAACATTGACAAGAAAAATAACTAATCTAACATTTCCTCCATACACCTTGTAGAGACTAAAACATTTTCAGCTTAAGTGTGTGAACACTAAGTATACATAATGTTTGACATCATGTGATATGCTGTCTGATTCACATACATGTATGTAAATACCACACATACCTGTACACTGATGTTGAAGTTCACAGCATGTACCACTTTGAACAGCTCATTGATCTGAGTATCAACCTTCTCATCTTTAACTGTCATGGAAGAAATGTATTCAAAGTGAAGTTTGGAAAAACATTGACACTTCCAATTATAGTTTTTGTCATATTTGTTTAATGTTGATAATCATCTAGTATCAATTCAAGACTGTTAGTTCTATATATGGATATCTATCAAAAATTCTTAGAGAAATAAGATATCAAAGTTGTAACCCACCGTTGGCATAAGGGAAAGCCCTGTTGACACCAGTCAGTAGTGCACTCAACATTTTAGTGTCCTTTTCTTTCTTCTGTACATACACCTGGCATGGGATTCATAATACATTAGATATGCGGAGATGACAGTCATCTAGTGCCTCCTAGTGACTTTCATACAAACTACAGGTTATGTGACTACTATAAAAAAATCATCACTTCTTGCAATTATGATCTCAAAATCGGTACATGATGTATTCAAATGTGAGCATGAAAAATCCTCAACTTACAGGGCAACTACTTGCAGTGAAATAGAATTATTTTATCATCTAAACAGTCACATAAAAAAGCAATAAAAAAGACCAACACATTGTATAGACACCAGTCCCACATGGCTTACCTTGAAGAATGAGAAGTAGATGGTGACCAGTTTGTTGGCTAACTCACTACTGTCATGATCCAGTACCAACTGGTTCAGGAAACACATACTGTAGTACCTGGAATGTAGCAACATCCATAAATAAACAAGAGAAAATCACTCTCACAGTAACACATATGGTTCATATACAAGAGCTGCTACCAATACTTGTATGAGCAAATAAAAAATGTGCGAGCAATTGAAAATACATGTGTATCACCTTCTTAATTTAAATCTTATAGGTATGTATTTTGTCCATATCATCAACATCAACATAAAAAAATTTGCTCTCAAGGTCTTCTTAACAATGTCTTGAATAACCGGGTACTGCTTTTTTTAAAGTGATAGTCTTAAGGTACCAGGTGGAATTAAGAGAGGTGACATTGGACAAGAGCAAGACAAATTCTGTTGTGCCAAGCATCAGTCTAAAAGTATATAACTTAGTCTTATGCAAATAAGACAAGTACTAACACATGGTGCTAATGCAGAAATAAATGTACAGGGAAGGTGCTTTTATACATAAATAGTTCCTGTGCTAAGCGACCACAAAGAAAGCAAACATACTGAGCCTTGTCGCTGACATTGGGTCTGTATAACAGTCTCTCTACCTCTCTCACCACCACTAGCCTCATATTGGGGTGGATAGTCACTGGGAACAGGGAAGAAATTACACATGGATTATTTAAAATCATCAAGACTCTATACATTTGTTCTGAAATTCTAGGAATGATGCTTTTACAACAAAAGAAACACAAGTTTTTCACATTCAGTTTGTCTTACCCAGTTTTCCCAGTAGATGTGCTGCTTTGGATGCAATCTTGTAGTCAGGGTCACCGACCTTGTTTACCAGTAATTCTAGCAGGACCTGGAGAAAACATCATTTCATTAAGGGGGAATTATACTTTATAACTGTTCAAAAGCTGTCCTATCTGCATGTTCAATTAACACTGTAATTTGATGACTTCTATGAAACTGTAGGTATGAAGTTTGTATGTTTTAAGAGCAACCATAAGTCAACTATCATAGGACAATTTTGATAGTACCAACCTTCTCTTGTTCTGGCTTGTTACTCAGAAGTTCTAAAACTGTACCTGTAGAACAGGGATATTAAACAAAGTCAAGTAGGTGTGGAGAACGGTCCCCATTCTTTCACCAATCAAGTCTGATCATTTATTGAAAATTTGTTTGATTTATTTTACTCTAACTATCTGAAAAATTCCACTAAATGATGCAACCATTTATTGGAAGCGTTCTGTAGCTTATCTTGTTTTTTGTGTCTGAAAGAGCTGTTCACTTCTTACCTAGAGCTTTAGACTTGTTTGTTTCCACAGTGTCATGTGCTAGAGTCTGAAAAGAAAAATGTATGCTTCAAGTAAATTGCTTCATCAAACAACGCCTCCATTACGGATGTAGTAACAGTACAAATCTAATTCACACACAGACTCACAGTGTTCATTATCAAATTATGAAAGGACAGACTGTGCAATGCCAAGGGGGCCTAATCAAATTATGTGTGGAGAAAGACTTTCATTCATTCTATAGAAACTATACATACATTGTACTGTGATGCTGCTTTATAATCTGATACAAGGGTCAGCATGATATTATCGGTTGATTAGCTCTTATATCTCTAAGTTATATGTGATAACCGTGACATTTCTAACGCAAAGCACTTTGATACCTTGGAGCTATCAATTCATTACTATTCTACAGCATTCATAATGTCAAAATGGCATTAGGAATTTTTAAGTCCTTCACATTTTCAGAAACAAAAATATTATCTTCTAAATCCTGGCAGAGTTGAACTATTGTAGGAGATACATGGGCCCCACCTGTATAGCTGAGATGAACTCAGCGTATAACTGTTTAACCCTGTCCTCGTAGTACCACATGATCAGTCTTCTCCTCCTCCCCTCCTGGTTCCCACCAGTGATCTCAGGTAATACAGACAGGGGGTGCTGATGGGGGAGGGGGGGGAGGAAACATGTTAGTAACTTACTGAACTATAGGATTTATCTTTAAACTACAACTGGCAAATTTACATGCTACACAGTAAGAATGTAATGTTACGTTATAATGTAACATGCTAGATTTTGGACACACTGGGATGTCACGATTACATGTAAGATAAAAGAATGCATTTCCTCACTAACCTCTGATAAGGCTCAAATATCTCTTATCAATATACAAAAAAAGAACAACCTAGTCTTTACTGTACTTCTTTGACTTACCTGCTCAAAGGTTTTCAACTTCCTGTCAGGAAGGAGGTCAGACAACCAGAGCTCCTTTAAAGTGTCTGGGCAAAAATAGCAAATGCAAATTGGCATATTCATGATAAGTGTAAAGGAACTAGAAGTGTGCAATACAGCCAGGCATACATAAAAAAACTGGGTGCAATTATGATGCTAATATGATGGTTACATATGGAAATGATTTGAACCTTTTAAGTGTTATTTTTTTATTTATTCTATTTATTTATTTCTATCTATTTTTTTAGTTGACAACTTCACTGGTGGGATATTGGTGTTCTGCAATTGGAAAATTTAGCAAATGACAAAGCAAGAAATTGTCCTGTGCAAGACTCACCGACAGCTTGTGTTGCTTCCCTCCTCATCTTCTTCTTGGCCATGCTGACCAGTGTGTCCAGACTGGCCAGGTTGTGCAGCGGTGCGTCCTGTATCAGCACGGTCAGTCCCGCCACTCTGTCCGCCAACGTTCCCGCGGTGGCCACCGTCTTCAGCCAGCCAAAATCTGAACTCTTCTTCTTGTTTTTCACTACAGTAAATAATCAACAATAAAGAGATCAAAACTTGTCATATCTAATGGTTAGCTACAGACAAACATTACTGTAAGCAGACAAACTGTGCAGCAAAATGAAAGTTCCAGAGTCCAGACTGTTCTAAAAGAAAACCTACACTGATTGTGCTGCTTGACTTCCTGTTCAAACAACTTAGCTGCCTCTCTTTTCAGCTGCTCTGCTTTTGCTGGGTTCACTGTGGGCCAAGTGGTCGGGTCTGTTGGGAACTGATGAATGATACAAACAAGAGGAATAAAGAGGTTATGTAGAGGTTATATCATTTTTGCATTTTCCTCTCAACAAAATCCTTTGTCCTGGCACAAATGCATGGATTATTAACAGTCATTGCAAGAACCATTTAAGAACCTGCACATAACTGTATTGAGCTGCTTAAAGAATAATAGGTAAGAATATCTGGAGCTAACCTCTGTCTGGTACCACCTCTCCCCTGGAGCTATAATGAACTTTCCCAGTGGTTTCTTCTGTTCCTGTGTCTGGGATGAACTGGACACCTCGCTCACTTGGACATCAGCTGTGTCTGCTGGTGTTTCTGTGGTCAGCCTGTCTTCATCTTCTTCTTCATGGCTGCTTGTTTCTGGCAGCTCTTCCTTTTCTTCCCTGGAATTAGAGATCAATCATTTGTTGGGGATTGTTGATACTGAACCTGAGTAACTGAAAATAGACTAAGGCAGACATTTGTCAAGTTTGTTACACCTTTAATATGTTGATAAATACAACTTACCACTTCTCACTGGGGGCTTTGAGCTTGTCTAATCCCAACTTCTGTATCATTGCCTTGATCTGAAAAAAGGAACAACAGTTAAATTAAGAGTTACATTGAGAATAAAAGTCATGAGTCACACATTGCATTCAACTAGAACTAATAACAGTTACATGTAGTTCAAGTGGCTATGTCTTTACCATACATTACCATCTTCTCAAGTCTTTACCTCATCTGGTTCTACATCACTCCCTTCATCCTGTGGGAGTTCTAACACGTCCTGGGTCTCATCTATCATCCTCAGGGTGTTGTAGTCACCCTGATGACAGAAGAACACATTTTGTATTAGTAATACACGTGCAGCAAATAATATTATGTAAACAAAAGTTGTATGAAAAGAGTTTGCTAATAACCTATATTTATTTCTTTATAAATTACAAATCTAGATACTCTTCTACTAATTCCATGTCCATTTGCTTCATCCTCCAATCATTTTTGCAAAGTTGTAAAAAGGGGGAGGGCAGGGTGTGCAAAAACGTGGGCATCTCACAACATGTCACGATATAAATTTGGCGTAAATATTACCGTAAGCAACCTACTATCTATTCTTAACAAACCATACCTTATTTCCACCAAGTTTTAAAACATCGTCCAATGTAAAGTCGTCTTGTTCTTCAGATTCTGAGCCAGAATCCGATGTTTCTTCATTTTTTGGTGCAACTTTTTTCCTCGTGGCAGCCATGTTGGACTGTAGCAGACTGCAGCTCATTAGTATTCAGTAGACCATACCATAGTCCTCAGTTATAGGGAGGGTACGTCACAATTTTTATCATCTATATGATGGACAAAGAGGTATATTACAAAAATTTTTGGGCAATTTATAATTTTACTATGATGCAATGACAGGCATAAGAATCATCATATTGATGACGTTTGAATGTGCTACAGGTTATTTTTTACAAAAGATATTTACCCCTCTTTTTTAGTATAGTCTAAATGCTAGACCGTATCTAGTAATTCAGTGAGATATACCATGATCCTAAAATGTAGGGAGATAAGATTTGATTATTTACCCTAAATATAGGAAAATAAGGAATGAAACTTGTATTTACTAGCGTTATCAAGTTATAACAATTGTTATATGAAATTCATTGTTACATTTTTATGACGTTGCAATGTCTCTTTGGCCAATTTGTCATAAAAGTCTGCCCCCTATTTTATTTGGTACAGTCTAGCATTGGAGTATGAAAGCGAGGCCGTGCTCTCTCAGGTGAATCTTGCCGGGTGAACAGGCGAGAGGACCCCGTTAGACATACCGGGCAAACATGGCCTCTGTTCTCCAGTCAGATCACGAGAAACGCAAGCAGATCAGCGTTCGAGGGATCGCCCAGGTCGAGAACGTCACCAACTTCAAGAAGGCGTTCAACCGTCACCTTCATTTTACCTTGGTCAAGGATCGAAATGTGGCGACTCCCAGAGATTACTTTTTCGCCTTGGCTCACACGGTTCGGGATAACCTTGTGGGTCGGTGGATCCGAACCCAGCAGTATTACTACGAGAAGGACCCCAAGGTGAGTTTAGTGTGTGCATTATTCTCCGTGTGTTGTGGGGAGGAATGATCGAACATGTCGTCTGTGCCGTACGTGTCGCGGTCGCCAGGCACGCCGCCGGGAAAGGCCAGGAACGTGACGTGGGAGGAGGGGTGACCCTCAAGGGTTTTCAATGACAAACTGTTACTCTCGTTTTGCAAGGAACAACAATTTCACTTCCAGTCTACATCTCTTCCCCCTGCTATGATTTTCGTGTATTGAAGTGTAAACTGAGAGGTTGAGTTTGAAACATTGCAACCCTGTTGCTATTTTAAGGGTTTCCTGGTGACTTCCGCAGAAGCAAGGTCGACGACATAAAAATTTGCATGTCGCTTGTTTCCCAAATTATTCGTCTTCACTAAACTTTCATTAGAACTCACGTCAGGTCCGTTTTCCACACAGATGGACATATAAACTCTATGGAATGATATTGAAGCTTTAAATAGACCTATGAAAGCTTATATAATAATCCATGATTTTGAATTGATGGTTTATTTAATTTTGTGTACAGACTGCTGTGATGTGTTGATATACGTGGCTTTCATAAGAACCTTGCGTATATCTATGAATTGCTACACACCTATATGACATAATCAAAACTTCCCATATTTCCACGTAGACTTAAAAACTGCCAGGATTGTAGAAATTGTCGGAATTTACGACATATCACGACAGTTGTGTGATTTACAGCTAAACCAGGAAACATGAGAACATGGCCTGGTGGTTGCCGGTGTCAACACCGGTGTTTGGGGGCGTTACCCACCAAATTATCCTAGCTCTCTAGTATCTATTATCTATTACCATTTAAAACCTACTCATTGAAATGCTTAAGGTCTAGATATTGATACATGCATGTATTTTGCACGCTCTAAGTTAGGATTTAGGGAGGTTGAAAATGAAAAATTATATAGAGGCTATTTTTGGTGGACAGGGAAGCTTCGAAGGTCATTGGCTTGACCTGGGGTTTCTGGTTTCACGCTAACGCTGAAACTAACATCTTGGCAAGATTGAACTAGGATTTTCCCTTGTCCTTTGACAATTCTGGTTAGATAGGCTCTGTGATTCTTCTGTACTTTTAGACACTGGTCTTAGGGCTGGTAGGTATAGAATGAACAAGACTGCCAAAACTCAAAATAGATCATATACAGACGCTGTATTTTACTCTTTTGTGAATATGTCGTTAGAAATAGGTTCTCTTTTGATAATAGAGTAGTTTTGTACAGCACCATTTTGAAGTATGCATGTTGCAAAGAATTGTGATTTGCTGCACTAGAGATAATATCATGATATACATCAGCAGACAGTGTTCCAGAAACACCGGAAAGAAGGCACTGGTACAACAATATCAGCTGATGCTTTCCATGTAAACAAGTATGGCTTTTTGGATTTAGGTTACAAAAAGTCAATAGGCTTTGGACGCGTCCTGCAAAATGTCTGAATGGAGGTGAAAACGACAGCTATTACCAAAACAATAGATTAATCAGTTAACAGACAATGCTCACCTTTTGATGGTATTGATTTTACAAAACTAATTCAATAGTTTGCTAGTGATTAAGAGGGTGAAAAAGACCTTTTGGATGTCTTTTTTTGATGACATAGCCAGGTGTACATGTACATTACTAGTATACCAACACACACATATCACTTTCTTGAGCAACAACAAGGGAAGAACTTCAATAAGTGCACTTTCCCTTGGTTGAATCTTGTACAAATTTTACACAAAAAAAGTCTAAAAATCATAAGATGTTCTGTACATAATGTACATGCACACACATGGTCATTCCCAATAGTCCTCACCCCTCAGATAACCTTTAGCTCAGCTGCAATAAAGAATTTATGATAATCTTTAGTGTCTGTTGGGGACAAAGTGCAGTTGAAGGTGATTACTAGTAGCCTGTCCTGTTTGACCTTCAGATAAGGTTTTTACAAACTCCTGTTTCACTCACCATGGACATAATAATCAGGATAAATGTCCTTGTCTCCAACATGGACTGTATGAAATTTGTAAAAGGTGGCTTTGTGCCAAATATAGTTTCCTTCATTATACATCATATGCAGTATGTGCAAATATAAGCATCAAAGCTTCAGTTTTGTACTTGAGAAAACCTCAAGCATGTTTGAGATCACATCAAACTTTTTGATTGAGAGTAAGGGCCAACAGAGGGCCAAGTCAAGAGCATATTCGGACAATGCACTGTTACATGTTGGGCTGGTGATCCCTCTGTCCAAAATGTTGCCAGTAACAGAAATAATATTTCCTGTGAAAAGGACATAAAAAGATGAGGAAGAGAGGTAGGAAATAACAATTGTCTTGTCCTTTGACTTACATCTTTTTGTCTGAATCTACAGGTGTGCAAAAAAACGTCAGTCAGCCTGTCTGATAATAAAATAGGTCGCATGTAGTCAACCTGTTATACCACCCAATGAGAGGCCAGCAGCCTTGTGTTAGGGCACTCCTGTCTAACACATCAGTCATTACAGTGTCCATCATGAAAAAAAACATTAACAGGTGGTACTTTCAAACCTTGTCTCAATCAAACTTGAGTTTTCATTGAAATTCGCAAAACAGATGACATGCCATGGCATTCCTTGCCCATGGATCTAAATTTATTTGACCTTCAGGTAGTGAAGGTTAGAAATGTTAATTTGGAAGAGTCCACTGATGAATCTGCCACATTCTCCATGCATGTGGCAGTGTCTGGTACATATATTACGTGGCTGTGTATATGTCATATATGCACTACTGCCCCAGGCCTTCTAGGGCAAACCATCCCGAATAGAAAGAAAGATGCATATATAGTAATTCCACTCTAACCCACTCCCAAAATATGATGATTGTTGCATGTATACAAGGTGATTCTGTATCTGTATCAATATAGCTGGTATAACTGCCCTTCGGCATAACACACCATTAAGATAATGATTCATTATTTATCATGAGTAGAAGCTTCATAGTCTGCTATACTATAAGATAATATAGTAAATTAGCAAGAAAGACATAAATGTACTACATAAAGTTGTGTTAACCCTAGCATTTTGAATGTGTAGTAATTACGATGCCCAAACTTTATAACAAGATCAAGGAGGTAACCTTAGCACTTATATAGTGAGACAAAATTTATGACCGGAAAGGTTTGGGAGCAACACTGAGTGCCTTGAGCCCCAATCTGTGTAATGTTAAACAGTATATCTTTCCTGTACAAAGGTGCAGTGTTTGTATGGGCAGGGATTGTTGACATGACCTACGGGGTGGGAACATGAAAAACCGTATGGCCTTGGGTCGTGTTGGTTCAGTGAACATGTACTGACCCACAAACAAAAGTTGTGCATGTATTACTTTACACTACTGGTAATTCACAACAACAGTGCGATCTGTATCTGTGGTGTGAACCCTGAAAAGGGTTTAACTTTACTTTTAGGTAAAAAACTTAAGAGAGACATTGATTATTTTTGATGGGTTACTTTGCCCCAAGGGAATGAAATATATATTTTTTGTATTGTCAGTCAGTCTGTGTGTGTATGTGTCTGTGTGTTTCTATAATTCCCAATATATCCAATACAGTATGTTTTGGGGACTGGAATGGTTGCAAAGCAGTATGGATATTAAGCGGTGAAGTCTGCTATCTCTGAGCATGGAGCTAGAAAAGAGATTAACTCCATGCTCTGACTGTCTTGTTTGTCCCCCTGTGTTGTCTATAAATTGACAAACATTTTTGTGGTTATTGTACATACAGCGTATCTACTACCTGTCCCTGGAGTACTACATGGGGCGAGCCCTCTGCAATACCATGATCAACCTGGGCATCCAGGGGGCCTGCGACGAGGCTATGTATCAGGTGAGACTAGTACTATCACCTCATGATTCACGGAACTATACCATTACCAGTTGACTCTGGTGTGGGGTGTTGGGTCCAGAGTCTAGAGTTCACTCAGGCACTCTCACTGGGTTCAAACCCCCAACAGGCCCCAGTGTTATGTGCCCTTAGGAAAGGCACTTAACATGAACTTCCCACTTTGAAAAATAGGGTAAGGACGAATGTTCCCACATTCCCACAGCCTGTTGTACCCAGTGCTTCTCCAGTCTTAGTGAGTCGAACATTCATGGAAAAAGGTACTGCTTCAGTTCTCCATTTTAAACTGTAACCTAAATGGCCTTTCAGTCTGCACAATGTAACAATATGCACATATAACCTTCGCTCTACTTGGCAAATGGTTGTATAGGAATAGGTGTAACATACATTAAATTATGACTTAAATTATGACTTATGAAATCTCAGCAAATCATTGATATCAAAAATGTAAACTTAAAGTTGGTTTTATCCTGATACAAAGTCTTGCTACAGATTCTGAAGCTCCACCTGTTCACGATCAATTGAGCCAGACTGCGAGTGTATAAAAGTATATATTTATATACTGTGTAATGTTACATGGTAGTAAGTAGTGTAATGTTACATGGGTGGCTATAGTGTGCCAAGAGCAAATTATGCTGACTGGAGGGATGCCCAGTGCTGGGGAATGTCGTTTATCCCGGCAATTTGCCATCTCACACACACAGTCACAGCTTGTAATTTGTTACAACGCAGTACTGCATCAAACTATTTCGGAGATGGATTCCTGTTTACGAAAGACTGCCTTTTTTTAATGTTTCTTGCATGCCTGCTAAAGCATCCATTTGGGTAATTGGATCACGTAGTACATCAAACCCAGCATGCACAGAAGCAAGATAAAATGGCGTGATCGAAAGATCATGAGGAAGTCTCTAAGGACCCTTGTACCTTAAACCTTTTATCGCTGTCAAATTTGCTGCTTTGATGTGGACGTAACTAGATTTTCATTGCTCTCTTAGTAAGGAGAATATATATGCCAAATATGATTTTATGACAGTTTTTGCAAAAAAACACAAGGGCAACAGTGTTCAACATCAGAATGTTTGACCTAGATTTTTGTCACAGAACTCACAACTGTAACAGTGGCTGTTGTGAAAGGTAATATATTAGACAGTGTCTAAAATCATTAATATGAAATATTATACCATTAGAAACATAACTTTGACTTTGTATCCCCTTGGGACCCTTGCACACTGTTATACAGTCCATATCACATATCATGATAGCTTCTCTAGATAATACAGACTGTACATTATATTTGTCAGGTTGGACTGGATATAGAAGAACTACAGGAGATAGAGGAAGATGCAGGACTGGGCAATGGTGGTCTGGGCAGACTTGCAGGTAGGTCATAGGTCAAAACCTGCATACTTTGCATAGCCTTAATGTTATTGTTAAGGACCCTCGAATGTTTTTGTTGAGGGTGTCTCTGTGCAGAGAAAGTATGCTGATGGATATTTAATGTGAGCTGAGACTATCCCTGGTCTAGAAGATTGGCCTGAAGCCAGGGAGAAAGAGCTTTGTTTGTTTGTTTGTTTATTTTTATTTATTTAACCAGGGGGATACATATCGCCCGTGGGGCGCTTTTCAATGAGCCCTGGGCCTGGGGAAGACCCCAAACAAAAACATCAAACTCAAACTAATACAAATAATCAACAAAAGTAACTTATAAAGTTACAAAAGTTACTAAATAATACAAAAGCAAGGTAACTTAAGTAGCATACATTGCGCATGAAATCATAATACCAAAATAAGTGAAACAAAAGTGAAGCCTGACCATCATATAACAAAGAACCAAGGTAGGACAAAAAAGAAATCAAGATTAAAATCAGGCTTGGAATTTGCATATCAATGATTGCCCAGTACATAAGATTGCTTGAAGGCTGCTAGGGTCCTGGCTACTTTTAGGTGATGTGGTAGTGTGTTCCACAATACCGCCCCAGACGAAGAAAAGGCACGTCTTCTGTATTCTAGCTTAGACATTGGCAACTGAAGACCTCCTTGCGCCCTGAGGCGAGTGTTGTGAGTATGCACGTGTGATAACTGGGTGAACATTGCAGTGATGTAGGAAGGAGTCAAACTGTTAATAGCTTTATAGACCAGAGTAGCTTTACTTTTCTTATGTATTTCAACCACTGGGACCCATTTGAGTGTGTTTAGAAGGGTTGAGGTAGAAGTTCGCCTGTCACAGCCCAGCTTTGAAGTGACATTAAGGCTGTGGCTGTATATGGCCAACACCACATACTGTACATGAAAACATGGTGAAATGGAGTGGATCATGATGGAACTGTCAATTTCATGCCACTTGTTAATGGTCCAGTTTAGTAGGGAACTGTTGTTACAAGTTTGTAAATTGTACGTGCTACACATAGTTCCAAAGTCATACTTTTTCTAAAATTACATGCACCTAGAGTTAAAGAATATTACAGGTAATTCCAAGGTTCATATAATAAAATATTATTAACATTATACTATAATTCTACCCTAAAATGCCACTCTAGCTTGTTTCCTGGACTCCATGGCCACCCTGGGACTGGCTGCGTACGGTTACGGGATCCGATACGACTACGGAATCTTCACTCAGAAGATTCAAGATGGCTGGCAGGTAACCACAAGTTCTTATAACAACAATATGAAATATCTTAACATTGTTATTTTATAGGACTGTCTAGCATAATACTGTAGTATGGGTATGCAGTGTTCCAAAGAGTTTTATTCTCATGGTTGCTTGCTTTACCATAAATTTTCCCCATGTTTATATGTCTGGATATCATGTATAGTACTGAGTCATGGTACATGCCTACTGTTTATCTATGGTTGATAAAAATGCCTTGTCATGAGGTATTATCAGAACTTCAAGCATGTGGATGGCAATTACTAAGATGCAATATGTAGATGATACAGCTGATTGGTTTAATTTGTATAATGCCTGTAACATTGAATGAATGAATGGAATCCAGTAACTTTGAGTGAGTTTTTATGATGAATTTGACAGAAAAGATGCTCATTCAATATACTGTATTTGTTCTTTCAAATGGCATGACAATTATATTATGAATATGATATAGTGTGTACATTGTTTTCTACTAATGAATGATGACTATGTTAACATTTAAGAAGGGATAGACTAAATGAATTAATATTACCATGTGGTAACTAAACTGAAGACTTATAGCTCTTCTACAAGCTGCTCCTTGGTTTTGCTACTAAGTCTTGCTGTAAAAATTGGTACCTCTTACTAATAAACCCTGGTGATACTAGATAAGTATGTAAAGATATCCTACATTATCCTACTTCTGACATTGAGAAGGGAATTGGCTAATGGTGTATGACAGTACACCTGGGTTTTTCCCACAATGTCATTGTCATTCCATCATTAGCACCGGAATCTGGTTGTTAATGGCAGACAAAAATTATGGGCTATCCATCATCTTAATTAGGCAAAATTGGCATGTCTAACGTGAAAAACATAACAAGTAGGCTAGAACCCTCTAGGAGCTAGGTTACAGTGGGTTTGCCAAGATGACAATTTTGAAAATAAAATCTAAGGTTTGGGAATTTACCCTGTTCAGTGGGTAGAGTGGTAGAGTTTGCATGCTGTAGGTGGCTGTTTTGATGCACCAACCAAGTCATACTAAATATTGCTTTTCTACTTAGTACCCAGCACACATAGAAAAGAGTATATATATATATGTGGAAGGTGAACATGACACACATACAGTGTTTCCAGTAGACTAGCCCCTTTCTGTAGTATTAGCTGAGCTTGTGTAAAACTGAAAAGGACACCAACCTATGGGATTTAAGATACACTGATGTACTAACATCTTTGCATACCCATAGAAAGAAGTGTGAATTCAGAACATGCAGAACACAACTACAATGTGGCTCCATGCAGCACTTGCTCAGTATGTAATGTAAACTACTGCACCTACTAGTACTGGAGATGTAATAAAGATTGCTGCACATACGGAAGATGTGATATAGACTGGTGAATGTAATGTAGACTGCTACACTTACTGGAGGTTTAATGTATACATCTGGATTCATAACATACACTGCTACACTTACAACTGACATAACATCAGCTAAACATTGTGGGGTGACTGAACCCCAAACCTGCACAACACACTCTCCCTCCCCGACCATCAGACAGAATGGCCTGACGACTGGCTGCAGTACGGGAACCCGTGGGAGAAATCCCGCCCAGAGTTCATGATTCCCATCAAGTTCTACGGACACCTGGAGAGGGAAGGAGACAAGTACAAGTGGGTCAACTGTCAGGTGAGTTAGACGTAAGCCTGTACATTAACCTGGAACTATAACCGTTACCATAACTGCGGTATGTTGCATGTTGTTAACATAACAGCTGGAGGAGCCGGATGATTGGCTGCGGCACGGGAACCCCTGGGAGAAGGCGCGGCCGGAGTACATGATCCCCATTCATTTCTTTGGCAAGGTGGAAACTGACGGCAACAAGAAACACAAATGGGTCAACACGCAGGTCGGTGGTCGTAGTCAGGATACCTGTCATGTTACTTCTTCTTTCTTCCTCCCCAAGTAATGCAGTTCTTTATTTGGTATGGTACTTTTACAAGGGTCTGTGAACACATTTCCACAGTAAAACCTGTGACACCACCATTGAAGCACTGGTACGGGTCACAAGATAAAGTTCAACCTGTTTTTGTAATGTGAAAAAAGACAAGTTTGCTGTCACATCTTCCTTTATAATCTTGCAGAATCCACTGTACAGTCCCTTTGCATATTCCTGATGTGTATGTTCATTTCTTGCCTTGCAGAGCGTCAAGTTTAAAGTTGAACATCTGATTCAGTTGCTAATCTATCTCATTTTTCTTTCTATCCACAGTCTTTCCTCAATTTGTTTTACAGTGCCCTTTTACACACCTTTATGTTTATTCATTGTTACAGAGCTTTGATATCAAAATACATTAGAAACTGTTGCTGCCATATCATTTATGTCTTTCTATCTTTTATTCTTTTTCTTCTGTCCACAGTGCTCTTTAACTCCAGTTTCTTTCTTTCTCTGCCTCCTTCCCTCTGTCTATTTGTTATACAATGCTAGACCTTGCCCTTTTGTTCTGACTGTAACTATAAGACGATTTTATCATAATGTAATGTAATGAAATGTCCCGGTATGGTATAGTCCATTTTGAATACACATTTGTAGTGTTTAAGATGCCAAATACATTTGATGAGTATTTTGATGTGTATGTTTATGATTTTTTTCTCCCCCCGTGCCATCCCCAGATGGTGTATGCCATGCCGTATGACAGTCCCATCCCTGGGTATGGTAACAACACTGTCAACACCATGAGGCTGTGGTCCGCAAAGGCGCCCAAGAACTTTGACCTCAAGTTCTGTAAGTCTTCATCCGTAGAAATAGCCTGGTATCCAGCCTCCTGCAGATTTGTTCTGCAACTGTCACAGCTGCACAAGGCTGGATACCAGACTGTTTATAGAAATTTTATGTTGAAGGCAATATTACTTAAAACTTAACTCAGAGTTTATGTTCTCAACTTTGCTCAGCTGTACATATTATTACACAGATTTCCATGCTTTTTTTGTGTGTAGTCTTTTTAAGTATGAGCTTTTTTCAAGATGACAAACATCATAAGGAGATCATTGCAAAAAGTTAACCATGTTGCATTGTACTCCTACTTGACAGTTAACGATGGTGAGTACATCCAGGCTGTGTGTGACAGGAACCTGGCTGAGAACATCTCCCGTGTACTGTACCCCAATGACAACGTGAGTCTGTAACTTTTTCCTTCAAATGTTTAAAAAAACTGCTCCTATTCATTCCTATGGTATAGATTATCTGCTTGTCTCCGTGTTATGTGGAAAATACAGAATTGAAACTGTAGTGTACTTGTAGTGTAAGAGATACAATCATGTTTTTTATGACTTGTGTGTTTTGTCCTTTTTCTGGACTAGCATGTGACCTGTTGTGCAGTTCTCATGATAACTGCTAGGGGGTGCTCATGATCAGTTTGTATTTGTGTCCAGATGTTTGAAGGGAAAGAGCTGCGTCTGAAGCAGGAGTACTTCATGGTGGCTGCCACTCTACAGGACATCATCCGGCGCTACAAGTCCTCCAAGTTTGGCTGCCGGGATCCCGTCAGGACTAACTTTGAGGCTTTCCCGGAGAAGGTAGGTCAAGGCCGTCACATGTGTGTCCTCCCTCCAACCAGAAGTATGCTGCTTTCTGTGGTGTCTTCATTTCTGGAACATTTTAGATTACACAAATGCAAAGGCTCAACTCTAAACTTCAAAATACTGTGGAAAGAAAAAAGGAGAAGGAAATAACAGTGTCTTCTACTGTTGGGAATACACTGACTATACCTATATATGTCATGCCAATTTATTATTACCATTTTTCAAAATACAACTACTGTATTTCTTGTACTTCATTCGTGATGTATTATACCCAGTATGTTTACAGACTATCACAAACACCGGAAACGTCAATGTTCCTTGCACTTATATCTCAAACCCTTCCTAACTTCACTCACTGTCCTTCAGTTTTTTTTCCTCCCCAAGATGTGTGCTAGTTTCCGAGCTAACCTCTAACTTGTCATGATGCGCCCCCTATCTCCATGCTTCTTCACTGCATGTGTCTGTGTGGAGTAACCATGGTAGTCTCCTGTACATCTCACCTGTAGGAGGAGGGTATCTGTAGTCCCCTTGAACAGCTTCATGAGAAGGTTAGCCTTTCTACCTGTGAACCGTGCATTCTTTGGTTCCTGCAAACCTTTTAAGTTATTTCAACTGCTGACATTGTTCCCATCAGCAAAGATGTTCTTATATGGAGCTTATTTATCCATATGTGTTTGTTTGCTTGCTTTGCAAAATTCAGGGTATGTCATTTTGAGTTTTAATATGACTTTCAATATCATCAGCTACCATTTGTTGTTGTCCATTGATTGTCATACTGACCCTTGCCAAGCACCACATGCTCACAATCAAGGACACATACATGCACAAGCTGGATTGTACCAACAGTCCTTCAGACATTTCCTATCCTCAGCATGCAATCATTGGACAGAATCTTTTTTACTACATGTAACATTCTCACAGAGAAGTTTGCATATTTCAGGTAATTTTTTTATTTTTGCTTTTTCATTGTGTACACAACTTTTCAAAGCCTTAATCTGACCAGCAGTTCTGCTTTTTCATTCCTGCTTTAGAAAATAACTTCATTGATCATATTATGCAAAATCTTAATGATTAAATTAGGTTTTGACAATCATTGGATGTACATGTTATTTTGGTATACATGTTCTCAGTTTCTCTGTGTTCACTAATGATGTTACGATTCCTTGTGCTCCCATTGGTTGTATTGACTAATCAGTAATGACGTACACTCTCATGTATCCATGTGCTCTGATTGGCTGTGTTGACTAATTACGTCTACCCTGACAGGTTGCCATCCAGCTGAATGACACCCACCCTGCCCTGGCCATCCCTGAACTGATGAGAATCCTGGTGGATATAGAAGAGATGCCGTGGGACAAGGTGAATTTTACTTTTCTTATGATTTGTTAAGTAGCCAGTATGTACTGAGTTTGACTCCAATTTCTTAAGTTCATAAGTTGGTGAAAAGCTGCCCCTATTGTTGCAAGAATAAGTTCGAATCTTTGCAAGAGCTAGAAGAAAAGCAACCTGGTTGGATTCTGGATGGTTATACCTGTTAGTTGTCAGGTGAATTTGAATTGTAGATCATGTCATGCAAATTTATAGGTCTAACTCCAACAAATCTGGCAGCTACATGTATGACATCATGACCACATGAGAACACCATGTAGGTTTAGTATAACACCATAATAACAACATTTGTTGTTACTTACCTTGTTCCCTGATGCCAGGCGTTTGAGATCACCCAGAGGGCCTGTGCGTACACCAACCACACGCTGCTGCCCGAGGCACTGGAGCGCTGGCCCATCCACATGTTCGAATACCTGCTGCCCCGCCATCTCCAGATCATCTACGACATCAACGCCAAGCACATGGAGGTACAGGAACCTTGTGTTGCTTGTGGTACTGAAGTGCCACCTATCAACTTATGACAAAACTGCAGCACAGGAAAGATCAGTTTTTCTCTTGATTGGTTCTAGACCTTACCATAAGTTTGAACGTGGCATTTTTTCTCCATTTTGATTTACACATGTAGGTTGGCTTTCCTCTGAAATTTAAACACATCGATGTTTCAATTTTTTATTATCGTTCTGTCTCTCCTAGAGAGTTGCCAGTCTATGGCCAGGTGACTTTGATCGCATGAGGAGGATGTCTATAATAGAGGAAGGCCATGTGAAGAACATCAACATGGCACACCTGTGTATCGTGGGTTCTCACGCCGTCAACGGGGTGGCAGCTATCCACTCCAGCCTGCTGCAGAAGGGATTGTAAGTTAATCTTACTGTACTGAAAAGTCTTCATACTGTAGGTCTTCAAATTTTGGCATGTGTTTCCATGGCATTACAACTTAGAGACTCTTCAACTTATTTTTTTCTACAGTTCTTTCATTACTCTTTTTCGATTACAAGACTAGTGTCTGTGTAATATCACACAAACAACAGTGGTTAATTGAGAAAAAGCTCCATTTGCAATGGTCAAAAGTATCTTTCCTTATGTTGCCTATTCCCCAGGTTTAAGGACTTTTTTGAGATGGACCCTCACAAGTTCCAGAACAAGACAAACGGCATCACCCCCCGCCGCTGGCTGCTGCTGTGTAACCCCAACCTGGCTGATCTCATCGCTGAGGTGGGTCTTTCTTTTCACTCTCTTTCCTTATCAATGACATGTTGGTGTCCTTCATTTTAATTTCAATTGATCGTAGCTCAAGCAATTTTTATTTGAGTATTTTTCTGGTATTCTCTTCCTTTATAAGTAAGTTGATTATGAGGGTCAAAAGGTATTTTTAAAATATCCAAAATGCTTGAGCTATGATTCACGGAACTGCAAATAGGAACACCAAGAATGCAGCAGACACAGCATTGATGTTCCTCAAATGCACTCTTTACAATTTTTGGTACATCAAAGTTTTGAATAATCCACTCACTGGGGTGTATATTCTTACCAATCATTATTTAGGTGTGGGTCTTCTCAAACACTGGAACACAGGCTTTACAAATGTACATCCCATTAATAGGACTACAACCATTGTCAGTAAGGACAAAGCAGTATTGTATGTATAACACTGTACTTGCTGCTGCATGCTGGAAATGTGCTAACTGACAGTTGTACCTTCCTGTGTGTAGAAACTTGGGGAGACGTGGGTGACCAAGCTGGATGAACTGAGGGGTCTGGAGAAGTATGCGAATGACCAGAAGTTCCTCCTGGCTGTGGCCAAGGTCAAACAGGTCAGGAACAACACAACATTTTGTGATAACCATGCTGTATAGATGTGTGCTTGCCTGTGAAACAGTAGGTGCTGAGCTAATGAAAAGACTTAAATGTCACTTAAGGTAATCTTTAAGCTGGTTTTTAGTTTGAATTGTGTATTCATATATATAAAATCTGTATCTCTGTCTTGATCTAGTGAATGCTCTTTGAAGCCTGTACTATGTACAAAACGTATTGAACATTTTATGTTGTCAGTATGATTGTCAATGTGATCACTGAGAGCTGGTTCAAAATACTGTCAGTACATAATCTTCCATTTCCCATGTTGCACTACAGGAGAACAAGATGAAGTTTGCCCAGTATCTGGAGTCCACCACAGGCATGCGGATCGACCCGTCCGCCATGTTTGACGTGCAGGTGAAGAGAATCCACGAGTACAAGCGACAGCTGCTCAACATCCTCCATATCGTTACTATGTACAATCGTACGTCACTTTACTGGACAACTTCAGCTCAAATAGTACCATACATTTGCATTATCTAGAGTTTTGTACTGGGATGAAACAGTGAATCAATAATGGAAAACTTCTATACCAAAGTGTTGTGAAGAAAAAGACAGTAGGTACAACAACCTATAGCTTGTGGGTAGAGTGTTCACATTTGAGAGGGTTCAAACTCCAGCTGGGTCCTGTCATCTCCATGGTCACATCAAAGACTACTGCTTTCTCTGCATAACTTATGATAAAGAGTACAGGAATTAAACACACACCACTGAACCAGTCCCATGCTGTAGTGCTTACACAGCTATCTGAGCCAATGGCTATAGAAATACACTGCAGTATACACTGAATTAGGTATGCAAAGGTTTATTATTATATAAATATACATCAAGAATTTCAAATAGTCCATTGGTTTTTACCTTATTTCTGTCTTATTTAGGCATGAAGAGAAACCCCAACATGGACTTCACTCCACGTGTAGTGATGATTGGTGGAAAGGCAGCACCAGGGTACCACATGGCCAAACAGCTCATCAAACTGTACAACAACGTCGGCCGCGTGGTCAACAACGACCCCATCGTGGGGAACCGGCTGAAGGTGGTGTTCCTGGAGAACTACAGGGTGTCTCTGGCCGAGAAGGTCATCCCTGCAGCTGATCTGTCAGAGCAGGTACAGACTACGTCACAGCCACTATAACTGTTATTACTTTGACATAAAATGTATGGCAACGTGTCCCCATTGTGTACAATCTAAGTGGTCAGCGATCATAGTGCATTGCCATATGAATCAAATTTTGTGAACTCATGGGGTTTCGTCAAACTTAAGTGAATATAATCCTCAACATGTTTTTTGCTTATATTTGTCTCCTTGTGCTTCAGATCTCCACTGCAGGGACTGAGGCCTCTGGAACTGGGAACATGAAGTTTATGGTAATGAAAAACTTTTATATAAATATGATTCTCCTGCAAGTTGGTTTTTCTGTCTGTGTGATAATAGTACTGTAGATTTCAAAATGTTTGCGGTGGTTTTAATTTTGTGGCTCCCTCTCATGATGCAATGAATGACGCCATGTTATTTCTGTAATGACTACTGTGGATGGTTGTTTGAATAAGGACCATGCATTTCCATCATATTATTACTGCACCACAGTGAATTGTATGAACTGCAAAGTTAAAACACCACACAAACCTCCGTTTCCCTCCTCCTTCAGCTGAATGGTGCTCTGACTATCGGCACGTTGGACGGAGCCAATGTTGAGATGGCAGAAGAGATGGGGAACGACAACATCTTCATCTTTGGTATGACAGTTGATGAGGTGGACGAACTGGTCAAGAAGGGGTGGGTACAATCTACTAACTAAAACTAACACTAACAAGACCTTAAGTTTCTAACCCAGATGCGTAAGACTTCCTACAACATATTACAAAAGGTCATGCATTTACTTTTGGTTTGATGGTGACATATATAACTGTGAATTTTGAAATTTTTGCATTTTACTTTTTAAATTCATGCTTTTCGTTCTCACATTGAACATACATGTAAGTTGTCTCCCATTGTGTAACAATGACTGTTCGTTTCAACTGGGAACTCAAAAGATACAGTAACTGCGAAATCTATATTTTCATTGTGCCACAAAATTTTTAGGCTACAAACACAACTAATTTCTGGTATTTTGTACTAATCGTACAGCTACAAGCCCCGTGAGTACTATGAGAAGAATGAAGAACTGAGGCAAGCCCTGGACCTGATCCGGGGAGGATTCTTCTCTCCAGAGAAACCAGATCTCTTCCATGATGTCGTGGACGCCCTGCTGAACCATGACCGGTTAGTCTCCTGTCATTTCTTACATCACAATCATTTTACAACCAGAATTACACAGACGTTTGAAGAATTGTTGCACAGGGCCTTTCTTTTTCAGATGTGGCAAAATAAACTAAAAATTGATGTGACTTTTTAAAGATATTTGTTTGGTCAAACAGCATGTATGTTAAAAACAGCAGATAATAGACAATGGAGAATGACGACCCATCTCAGTGTAGCTAGTATGCAGTGATGATGACATGTACAGGAAAATGTTATTGTATTGTCTACCATGTACATGGCACAATAACATGAAGGGTGTATCTGAATAGAAACAGGATAAATATGAAATTACCCCCCCTCCCCATAACCTTGACAGTAAGGGATGTTCTTTTCTACCAGTTGTTCTGATGTCACTATTCTAATCAGATCCCTTATTTCTAATTTCAGATTCTGTCTCTTGGCTGACTATGGGGCCTACATCGAATGCCAAGATAAAGTCAGTGAACTGTACAAGGTGGGTGGAACCTTCCATTTTAAAGTCTGTGTGCTAGCTTACCTAACTCACTCTTTTCTATTAGCATTTATAAAAGTGCACAACTAGGTGATTCATTCATAAAGAATACTGGTAATAATAGTAGGAAAATTGGAAAGTAGGATAAAAAGGTAAAAGTAGGAAAATTTGAAAAAAAAATAACTGTAGGATAAAATCCTTGTGTTTCAGGATCCGATGGCGTGGACAAAGAAGAGCGTGATGAACATCGCGGCCTCTGGGAAGTTCTCCAGTGACAGAACGATAGAGCAGTACGCCAGGGAAATCTGGGGTGTGGAACCTTCCGACTTTGTCATCCCTCCGCCGTACGAGGATCCCTGTCGAGGCAATGAGGAAGCTGCTGCTAAATAAGAACCTTTCTTTACAACAGTACAGAAGAGTCAACTGTTAGATACAGCAGAAACAAAATATAACATCCTGAAATAGCAAGAAGACAGAAATGTTGTGACTATATCAATGTCTTTCTCAGAAACAAAGATTACTCAAGTGATTAAAGTAAAATCATCTTACACTCGTAGCAGACATATGCTAGTTAGGTCAGAGAGATAGGATATGCCAAATATTTGTTGACATATGATTACTTGACAGCCTTAAAAGGATGCATGTCTTGAGATTTCAGTAATTGTGAATGAATTTTGTGTGTTAACAAGGTATACTGTGTATAGTGTCGATATTTTTCCCTTTCAGTATTGCAGGGAATGGTCATGTTTCTTTTACTCTCTGGCAGGGATATCCAACACTTTCTTTTTCTGTTTGCCGTATTGTATAAGTAGTAAAGTATAACAACTAGAATGGTGGACTTTGCTTTTAAATTAAGAAAGAGATCTTCATGTACATGTACATGGCCTATTTCATACCATGACTTTATTGTCAATACTTGAAAGATGTGGTATAAATAAAAACAGCTATACAAATGTTCCAAAATCACAAATTGTAATGTCAGATGAATCCTTCTGATTCTAGTCTTTAAAGGCTTGTTTTGTGAGCATGTCTGTATAAGTGCTGGATTGGCATGCTAGCAGAGAATGTAGTTACACAGCCTGTAGTATAATGTCTAGATGACATTGAAAAAAGAGGGTCTTGGTGCTCAAAATGTTGCAAAGCAACTGCAATTTTTGAAATACCTTCTGTTAAGGTGAATTCTAAATTCTAAATAAAGATTATTAAAAGACAGGTAATAATTCGAGACCAGTGACTTGGAAGAAGCTTCAGCATATTGGTGGGATACTGTAACTGTAGACACAATGCTTCATGTACCTTGTATCACAAGAGAAGAGGGATTTGTAAATTGTATGTTACCGGTACTGTCACTGAATGGGTGCTATAATGACTGTAGTGAACTAGACATTTGTTGATCTAGCAATAAAACAAGAAATCAAGTTATTGTCATTCATTCTTGCCTATTGTGTAATCTTTTTAACTAGTTGGCAGTTTTTGTGGTGACCTCCAAATTAAACATCACATCTTACACCACAAATTAAACATCATAGATTGCTAGAAACTACACCTACAGCAAAGAAATGGACAAAAACATGAAATAGATCTTTTAAATATGAACGTATATATCTAGCTGTCATTACATGTACTGAGCGGTAAGGTGTAGAATCATTTACTATTCCATCTGCTGGTATCTTAGAATCTGAACTCCCTCCTGTAGATGCCTTCCCAGGGGCTCTTGTAGAGACCTTCCTTCTTCTTCACATCCTTGACGTCCAGACTGATGTCTGGGATGTCGTCGTCAGACTCAGGTTCCTCGCGAACCTTCCCGTCGCTGGGCGAGGCCACCACGATGGGGCGCATCCCGCACTCCTGTCGGAACTCCACCACGTGCAGGCCCTTCCTGTCAGCCAGCTGCTGGTGAGTTTCCTGGGGATACAGATTGGGTTAATGTGGGCTAAAGATCCATGAAGTTGTGGGCCAATTTGTACAACCCAAGTTGAACTGATGTAGCAAGGGAAAGGTTAATCGCTGATACTTCTTCCGAAATTGCACTAAAATGGATACCATGTCCTCAGTAGTTCTTGTGTTAGAATTGAATACTCCATCATAAATACATTCATTTTGCATTCATCCAAATTCTAGCAACATAATCTAAGTTTGGATAGACCTTTGGATATCCCTTTGTTTTCAGTTGCAGTATACAGCAGAAAAGACATCAATACAAATTGCCTACATGTACATGAATGACAACAGTACCTGTTCTTTGGTTAGTCCCTTGAAGAAACAGTGGACAATACTGAGGGGGTTTTTGGAGCCCAGGACCCGACCGTACATGTCTTCTAGTCCGATCAGCCGACCACATGTCTGTAGAATCCTGTGACACTGCAGGCCATAGCCTGGAAAACAGCAGGACATACACAACCTTGTAATGCACAACAACTGAACTAAGCTGCAACCTGTACTGGCCAAGACTGTGGTCATGAAGTTAAGGATAAGACATCAGGTGGAAGACAAGTACACATACATTTTTATACTAAACTCCTGACATTCTTCATCTGAAGCAAATAAAGTGGTTTAATTCCCACATTTTCGTTTTGATGTTTCCACCTACAATCACAAGAATGACAAGAATAAAACCCACCTCTGTTTTGCTTCCTCATTTTGATTCTGGTGTTCTGGAAGGTCACGTCAATGTCATGGTAAACTGGAAAGTAGAGGATGGTGTAATAAGAACTGTGACACTATATAGAAAATATGGACATCATTGCAACTCCTTCTAGATCAAAGCATGTGTATGCATAACTTTACTAAGTTGCTACGAGTCTATACCACTGAAACTATGATTTTGCTCTCTACAGGAGGCATCTGTTTAACAAGCTTAAACCAAAGGTAATTAAATCTCCCCACATGTTCTACTTGCCTGTGTGTACACAGCTTGTGTTGCACGAGACAAACTGGGAATGAAAACTTACTTGTATGGTTGTTGTACCTCTCAATGTAGTACAGCACATTCACTGCCTTGTTCTTTGCCTAGTAAAGAAGTTGTGATAAGATAACAAACTTGTTAGAAGTCGTATGGTTGGTCCGTGGCCATGTTGTACACTTAAACTCTTTAAAATTACAGCCTTTCCTGCTATATCCACATGTCTTACAAAAATAACTCTTTGTGATATCTTATTTTCATCAGCTTGTCATCGCCCTCTTACCTTTTTCAGGGCTGTTCTTGCATCTTGAGCTTTTCCAACAGCAAACCCTGTCAGACACAGAGAAACAACAACAATGTAAACATAAGATGAACATTTATGTTCCCATGTCAGATTACTTGGATGTAGAAGTTATTATTACCAGCAGCAGCCTCATGACTAGCATCTGGCCTGGACTGATTTCACTCTAACTTAGAATCATAACACAGTAGTATTATAACAAATCACATTATGTTTGCAAATGAGTGGAAGTAGTGTTTGAATGCTGCTATTTACCAAATATGCCTATCCAACCCTCCAACATGACCAATATTACTAAGGGACCGTACGATATTTACCGGGGGGGGAGGGCCAGTCGTCTGAGGGGGGAGGGCCTAGGAAAAAAATTTTGAGCCGGGGGGAGGGCCTAGGAAAAAATATTTTATATAGGTAAAAAATTTTTCCAAGATCCCTTTAACTCTACAACGTTTTTATACACTTTCAAAACATGATTAACGTCTGTCCCATACATATCGTAGCGATTTGCCGGTCATTGGAATCGGCAATTTTACGTTCCAATAATATCCATCCCTATTATCATAATGTATTCGCCCAAATCTCCCACAGTCCTCTTCAAAATCTTGCATTTTCGCCAGAATCGGCGAAACTGGACTACACAGCCAAATTACATGGATTAAAGTCATGTCAATCGCGGCTATCGAAACGATACCGATAAAAAATGTAGGGATGGCTTGTCGGAAGATTTTGAAAATTAATTTTCGCCGTTCAACGCACCCTTCCCAGTGGTGTGCGTGCGTCGGCAAAGGTCCTGCTGGTCCCGCCTCGCAACTCGCTCAAACTTCTCGACGTGGATGTCGGATGTCGACGGATTAATTTGGTATTTTTTTTAAACCAAGGACTATTTTAACATTTATATCTATGTCCCTCCAAAGTTAATTGAAAACAGCACGTAACCTGGCAATATTGTTTCCCTGTTTGTAGTAAAATTGACGCGGAAGACGTTCGTGGATGAAAGGTAGGCTAGATTTATTTCGATTTACACTGACTGACCGTAACATTACTGACTTAACTAGCTCGATGTACCAGCGAAATTTGTCCTGCCAAATTTGCCCCTCAACATGCAAAACATGGGTTGAAATTCAAATTTTCCTACGGCCCCCCCCCCCCGCCAAAAGGGCTCTAGTGGCGCCTGCGGCGCGATGGCTCGCGCTTTCGGCGCTTCATGCGGGAAAAATTTTCAATCAAAATCTCGTCCTCCCCCATTCGAAATTTCACTCTCTATGATTCACGCCTGGGGGAGGGCCTAGGAAAAATTTTTTGAGGCGGGGGGAGGGCCTAGGAAAAATTTTTTTGACCTGGGGGGAGGGCCTAGGAAAATTTTTTTTACGCTACCCCCGGACGACTGGCCCCCCCTCCCCGGTAAATATCGTACAGTCCCTAAGTCCATCTCACCTGCAGCTCCCTTCCTGTTGCCCACCACCACCAGGGCTCGTACTGACCTCTTCCTGCCCATGTTAGCCGTCATGTTGAACACATTACGCACCTGTACGGTATAGAAACACATTAACTCATGAGGACTTTACTTGTGCATCAGCGAGATACATCTTGTGAAAGAAACAATCATTGTTTTTGCTTGTTTGTGCTTTTGTCTGGCCATTTATTATACTTTTTTTATAGCCTCCATTTTATCAATATTCCATATAGTTTCAGGTCTAATACAGGTCTAAAACATACATTTTTGTAGCTTAGCCTTGGAATATTGGGTCTTAGGAGCTTGGATCTTTGGATTGCAACAATACTAACCTCTAATACTCTTGCTTCAAAGTCTTCAAATGTTCCTGTGAATGAAAAAAAAAATTACAGAACACGTAGCAAGACATACATTGTACATTGTACAGAATAAGTCCCTACAAACCAAAAACTCAAAGCAAAACAATAAATTTGATTTTAAAAACAGCGTAATAAAACACAGCGTAACTACTCATATCAGTCCATTTCAAGAATCTTAATTTCTTACTTTTCCCTATGGGATCAGGTGAGCCCAGGCTGGTGCCTCCTAACGTTCCCCCGGTCCAGCCTCGCTCTCTCTTCAGCCGTTTGGACTTCATCTTGTACCAGGCATCTCTCTCCTCGATCAGTTTCCTCTCCCGCTCAGGGTCGTTGTCCTTCTTCTGGATTCCATGGACCACTCCGGCCGTCATGACGGGAGCGTTCAGACCAGGCCACACGTACGCGTCTTTTCCTACAAAACAATACGTAACAATCCTCAGAAAAACTTCAATATTGTAACTGTTACATTCTTTTAATGTGCATTTTTACATGTTTCTTCTTTTTGTTTGTTTGTATTTCCTGACCAGTAAACAGCCTTATTGTGTAACACACTGTGAATTCTGATCAAGTTGCATTGAAAAAAAAGATTGGTCAGATCCACTCAGGCACATGCGTACATGTACACCTGCTCTTGTAGATAAGTCTGGTGAGTTCTTTAACACTCTCAAGGTGTAGCTCTCCACCAACACTTGCAAAGGACTGCAACCCAAACAGTTGCATGCAAATGTTAGTGACACTCATACAAATACATGTTGATTGTCAGAAATTGTCCCTACCTTCACCAATGATCTGGCCTATGTTGAGATCTCTCTTGGTCCTCTTCTTGGTTCTTTTGCCTCGAGCTCGTCTCAGAGCTCCCGACCCTTCAGCTAAAACACCTTTCCACAGCTGGTCAGCGGTTACTGTGTGGGACAGTGAAGTTAAGTGAGTTACGGTAACAAGCATACAGCTAAACAAACATGTATGACAGTGTGTAGTTTCCAAAAATTGATATCTGAATTATAATCAACTAATATCAACAATGATCAATCATGGAAACTGAAATGGTCTCTTGTTTTCTTTTTATATTGAAATACATGTTGTAAGAAGTCTTCCAACTTCATATTCTGTAAGAAAAAAAATCATCTGAGTAATAGAGGACAAATTTGTTTCCAAAAGTCTTTTAATTCTTTCTCATCAATGATGAACCTGGTTATACATGAATATAACACCTACACTTATTGATGAAGCTGACATGTCTGCAGGGCTGGCTGCTGGTTGGTTGGTTGAGCTGTGATGTCATCAGCACCTTCCCTGCTACAGAAGGAACGACTGACACACTCCTCACTATAGATACATCTGGAAACAACATGGTACATTGTATACATGAATTCAATATCTTGTAGTAACAATGCAAGCATGTGCATATATACCAGTAGTCTTTCTATACTACATCGAGTACAAATGTGCATGATAGTAGTATAATATATATGTTTCATGTGAATACACTGTATGATAGTTTTTTATACAGTCCTTCTAAAAGGAAAGATTAAATATGTATACTAGCAAACAAGCACACTGCATCTAACGTTACATACAATAATATTCTAATAAATGCAATATAATGATACATTCAATATTCTATAATACTACGATTTATGATTCTCTTTTCATAATTACAATGGTGCAGAAAGTCTCAGCTTTACTAAAATTTAAAGGCAATGATGTGTTGATAATCAAACATGTTAATATCATGAGCATGGCGATTATTCACGTTCATAAACACGGGTTGCTTTGGATTGACCCGAAACGCCCCCCTCCCCCTCCATGACACTTGCGTACGAGCCGACATTTTGGGCCTTTCCTCGATGCATTAGAAAGTTGACTGCAATTTCAAAGCATTACTACAATCTAAGGAAAGTGTAATAGGAAACCTCTGGTACTAGGGTAAGGAAATGACCACTTATGACCAAAAAAACGTACCTTTATACAATGAAATAGCTCGTACTGCACACCTCAAGGGCGCCGCCATTTTGGATTACAGTATTATAGAGAAAATAGGGGTGTGTCAAAATAAGGCGTACACTAAAATGCCCAAATATTTTAATTGTTTAGCAAATCAATATGAATATATTAATGTCCCATATATACCTAAAATATAAATGTAGATATGTTTTTATATGAATGTAAAATCAATAGATTATAAAGCAATTGAACTACAGTTCCCCCTTCATAAATGGTCATGTACCAGTACAAAATGGTGACCTCTCCAGCGCTCCTGTCCCAGCTGACTGCGAGGTGGAAAACCCTCTCCTCGGGAACCAGGGCCTTCCTCAAAGTCGGACTGCCGATGATCGTACGTAGGGAGTTTTTAATTGGTCAATAAGAAAGTTTATTTCACTGAATAAGTCCCCGAGATTTGGGGAGACTGACATTTTTATCTTCTCATGATATAACAAAACACTTTCAAGTTCATGTTAACGTGTGTGTATATGATTGATTATACATGTGTATTTGAATGAATTTGTTGTTTTGGCAACTAATATGAATGAATGAATTTGGCAACTAATATACATTGAGTGAATATGTGACAAGAACATTCTTTAGTAGCACTACAAAAAGAAATTAAAGATACATAGCAAAATATCAAGTTTGTTTTATACTCAAGGGTTTTAGTTAACTTATTGTTACTAGTGTCAGTATCTGAGTATACTGATGTAACTTTACATTAACTACTATTAATTGAAGTCGAGTTAGAGTGAGTAACATTAATGATTTGTTTCTTTTACAGATCATGGTGGTGGGAGGGTCATACGGACTGGAAAGATTTTCTTCCTTACGATATGATGTACAGTTCAGGAAGAGAAGAGTAAGTAATCTGAGGGATACAATGTTAAGGTTATAATCATAACCTTCTGTCCAGCTTACATCTACTGTATCTGAAACTGCTACCATACCATAAAAACTACAGCTATGACGTCAGGGCCAGTGAATGAATGACAGTTGCATGATTTGCTTACCAATAGTTTGCATATGTCTTCGAATAATTTGCATGTATATGATGTGAACAAAAACTTGTATACTTTGATTTCTCTAATGCTGTGACTTTTTCATGTTTCAGATTGACAAAAACCTAGAAGAGAAGTTTGGGTGGAAGAAAAAGGAAGAGCCAGTCACTCTGGAGAACCAATTTGAGGTAGGAATTAGAGGAAACACTGCCATGATCTTGGCTTGTCAAAGATATGTTTTACACTTGTATGGAACACCTACATGTAAATGACAACTCGCATTCAATTAGAATTCAGATTTAGACTTGTTTGGAAAAAAAGTCCCAACTGAAAAGTTGCTGCCTTCAAGGTGTATGAACATACAAATTGCCTGTCTGCAGTCTTTGACTGAAAGTGTCCATGGGAAAGGCACTTGTAACATGACTTTCCTCACTGCAGGCAGGTGCAAAATGTGCACCTGACTTCATTTGGGGAGGTAAAAGGTGGAAGACATAGTACCCAAGACACAGTGGATTACCAACCCACTGCCCCTATATCCTCAACCAGTGTTTCCCTGTTAAATCTTGTAGAAAGTTCAGAAGGATGTGGACGTGTCTGACTGGGAGAACATCAGGGGACCACGCCCGTGGGAGGACTCTAAGGAGTTCCAACTGAAGATGGCAGAACAGAGACAGAGAAGAAAACAGCAGGCAGACACTACTGGTCAATAACACACGGGTCTATGTTTTTATGTACAGAGTATTAGTTTATTCTGCACAATTCTATTGCCAGTATACTAACTAGAAGATTACCTTCTGTATAGAATTTTTTAATTTCTAATTTGTTCCACTAAACCTACAGAGTAGCTATGGAGTATGTATATTGGCTGTTGCTAGTAAATTTGCACATACATGTAATTTGAGTATAGGTCTCATAGTATTGATATTGTGCAGTGTATAGAATCTATACATCGATTGTTATCATTATTATTTAGACAGAGAATGGAGAGTGTACTGATAGTGTATATAAAAAGTACTTGAAACCTACATGGATAAGATTGTGCGTATATACAGTTCTGTACAGCTTTGTCAAATTAATAAACTGTGTTCAAAAATCCTCATCTGTATTGCCTGTTGGAAATTCACTAGAACACAACTGTGACTGGCTTTGTGTTAATACACGTTCAGCACTCACTGTTAGTTAGTTAGCACCACAAATGATGCACATGATCAGTGTGTAAGATATTGCCCTCGAGTAAAGTGTGATTACAACACTTTTGTATACCTTTGGAAGTTGACAACAAAGTCATGGCAATGTTGCTCAATGTACATACCTTTACTTATAAACAGCAAGTACTAAGTACATGGTTGTGTTATTCTAATGACTTAAATTTCTACATACTTCATTATGTACATGCTAGATTAAGTAGTTTTCAGCCTTGTCCTTGCCATTGATTACAGTTTGTATTCTTGGCATGTGTTCATAACTTTAATTAAGATTTCTTAAGGGAGTTGCACGCAGTGTATTGATGATACGATAAGTAGCAAAAGTTAGAACATATATTCAGCCAACAACAGATTCATTAGCAATAGGATAACACCAACAGGCATAAAGGAATATCATTATTCTGTCTCTTGATTTTGTACATTGTACATATTGTTTACACCAACATCATCTTTAAGCATTAACTTCGTGATCCAGTGGCCTGTGTGTTCGTAGTGCGACACGAAGTCGTTCCCAGAACAGATCCCTGGCCTCGGGCTCCTCGGGCCACTCCAGGTAGGTGTTCCTGCACATCACCCGCCTCAGGGAGTGGTACTTGGCCAGTCTCTGGGCTGGAATCTGTTCCAAGAACACCACAATCAAACAGTCCACGTGCTCCTCAAACAGACGATACGTCGCCATCTGCATCTCAAACCTGCACCAGTCACTCTCCAGAAAGTTCCGCGTGATGACACAGATGGTTTTGCGGCTTTCGTAGATGGACTCGGCGATGTTGTCCACTATAGGGGCTCCGGGTTGAAAGTCCCGTTCGCCCAGACAGAGACGAAACTCTGGAGGATCTCCTCGTTCTAACTGTGGAAGGAGCTGACGGATGACCCAGGCGCTGTCGTGACTGTTGTGTGCCACAAAGGCGTCGTACGTCTTGGGGTTCTCCTCTTCTTCTCTGATGAGTTCATACTTGTGGAACTTGGCCCGGAGTAGGAACATGGCGTATCGTCCGTACCAATGATATCGGTACATCAGTATAATGGTGACCAACAAGATGACAAACGTGACACTCAGCCCTATTGCTACATAAAAGCTGAGTTTAGATCTGCAGCCAAGTTTGTCAAAGTTAATGTCAACCAGACGTTTGTTTCTCAGGTTTGCTGGAGTTGTACAAGTGTAGTTTGTATGGGCTTCAAAGTAGACACCCTGTACACCTGTAGTCGTGTTCATGCTTGAAACTATCCAGTTGTGAAACCATTCTATGTCACAAGTACAGGCAAAACTGTTGCTGTAAACGTTGAGTACAACTAATGACTTCAAGGGGCTGAATACCGTGCTACTCAGAGTAACAATTCCATTGTAACTGAGATCTAGATATTGCAGTCTACCTTGATACCTGAAGATACCTGATGGAAGATTTCTAATGGAGTTGGACGTAAGATAAAGGTACTTGAGGTTGATCAACCCTGCAAAAGTGTCTCTTGTGAAATTGCTGAGCTTATTCTGAGATAGTTGCAGGTATTGGAGATCCGTGAGTTTTTTTAGAATACTTCTTTTGTTTGTTTTGCTTTCCAGTGATACAAGTTTCTGTGACATTAATGTAAGCAGCCGAAGGGACGTCAGACCATCCAAGTAGCCATCAGGAAATATCCCTGCGGTGTACTTTTGATAGATAAAATGTAGTTCGGTTAGAGAGGTTAGGTTCCAGAACGGAGATATTGATGGATTCTGACGTATATCGCGTCCAAGATGGTTGTTGCTCAAGTCGAGAACTTTGATAGACAACAGATCATGAAAAGCATTTGGGTCAATCGTATAGATCGAATTAAAGGACAAGTCAAGTTGTTGCAAGTTGTACAGACCTGCGAAGTCATCCTTACCTAGACGTTTTAGCTTACAGCTTTGAAGAGATAGATCTGTCAGATTTTGTAGCTTGTTGAACGAGAACGGGGAAATCGTTTTCAGTCGGCGATTTGCTGTCAGGTCTAGCTTTTTTAGTGATGGGCCAATTTCACTAAATGTGTAATATGTAATTTCCCTTAAATGGTTGCTACCTAAATTCAACACTTCAAGATGGTGTAGACCATAGAAGGCATTATCCTCTATTGTTTCTATCCGATTTGCAGTCAGTCGCAAAATCTTCAACTTCGGCAGCGACATGAAGGCCTTTTCTCTGACTTTATGTATTTGATTTGAATCCAGGTATAATTTCGTCAAGTTTTCCAATGGTTTGAATAATTCCAATGGAATTTCCTGCAAACCCCAATTGTCTACGCCTAGCTCTTGTAGAGTGTCACAGCCAGCAAACACTCTTGCCGATAGCCTCTCAACTGGGTTCTGTCCAAGAGAAAGAACACGCAGTTGAGGCAAGTAACCAAAGAGATAGTCTGTTAGCTGGGAGATGTTGTTACTGTTTAAACGAAGGTAGATAACTTCTTCATGAAAGAGTGGATAGAATGTGGCATTTGTCAATTCAGTCAAGCTATTATCACTCAATGTCCAATTTGTAATCCCCAATCCCCTAGTATTATTGAAAATAGTGACCACGTCTTTTGGTGTCAAGTTGTTGATAGAAAGATCAAGTTGTCGAATTCTTGCGAAGGAATCTATGGCTTGTCGCGGTATACTAATCAGACCGTTACTTCCCAAGCTGAGATGGGTGAGGGAATGATTCTTCATCACGTGGAAGGACTCTGCCTGTAGAGATGAAATCGAGTTTCCAGAAAGACGAAGAGAACTTAGTTGGTTTAGATTTGCAAAGTCTGGTTCTAGCTTAATGTGCGACAGATTGTTGTTATTCAAAATCAAACTATATAAAGAACGTAACGGGAGTAATGCTGCACTAATGGCCGATGTGCTACTGAACATGTTTTGGTCTAACCGCAGAATTTGCAGATAGGACAGACTCTCAAACACACGAGGACTTAATGACCGTAGCCTATTGTCTCTTAGGTTTAGCACTGTTAGGTTATTCAGGTTCCAGAAAGTTGCTGATTCAATGTCAGTTATGAGATTCCTTGATATATCCAAGACTGTGAGTTTATCCATACCAGCAAACGAGTCATTGTAAAGTGCTGGTATATAATTGATAGAAAGATCCAATGTTTGTGCTTCACCAGGAATTAACACGGGAATGCGTCTTAGACCCTTCTTTGCACAGGAGAACTCCCAATTTTTGTATGAACACCATTCCCCTTTCCTTGTTGAGGCTGACGCGCGGATTTGCACTGACCACCACGTGAGTACCAACACCAGAATCAGCCCGGATGTTTTCATTTTTCTGCACTCACGTAACATCAGTTTGTCGTCGGAGTTCGTCGCCTTGCCTCACGATCCTTCGATGCTGCGTTTAGTATCACTGTGTAAAGATTCTGTTAAGTGTAAAGAAGAAGTCAGAATTATCAAATAGATTACAGCGAGGTCACGGCGCTTGGTCCTCGTAAATGCCTTTTAAAATGAATTTAACTAGATTTGCAAACATTGCCGAGGTCACACCATGTCTACCGATATGAAATAAAGAAGAACACAAAATAAAGAAAATACATCAATACACGTTTTAGACTTGTCTTTTTAAGGCAAGTCTATACTTGTATTGATGTATTTTCTTAAAAATATGAACGAGTGGTAAAGGGACTATGTTGAAATCAATGTGCCATAACGTTGGATAAGCATGGAAGAGGAAATGTCGTTTTTTTGTTCCCCTTTGAGTTCCTATCGCACCTGTACAACTCCAAAAGCAATAGGTGTATTGCTCTGTATGTGATATGCTTGCAATATTGCTAAATTGACAGAGTATGATTCGTACATGGCTCTATTAAAAAGCTTTTAACATATAGTATGTATGAGTAGTCTGTCTTATGTCATTTGTAACATCTTCAAAATGTGACTTTTAGATCAGGATTTATTCTTTATTTCAAGTTTCTAGAATCTCATCTCTTATGAAATGCACAATTGATCTGGAATATGTAGCTCAGGTCTACAGTGCTTTTCAAAACTTATGTTTGTGTAAAACTCGATTACCTCCCGTTTGCTGGGAAATATTTGGCAGACTGTTTCCTCTTTTTCAGTTCTGCATAATCTGCACCATACCTTTTTACCATACATCAAAAGTCATCAATATGGTTAAACTAGAATGTCTACATTTGTAGATGGGAACTGAACCTGCCAATGACTCGTAGCCGTACCAACAGAATATGGCAGGCATATATGCAAAGAAGGGAATATCAGCATCCCGTGGTCAATAACAGGAACAGCTGTCTTTGTAATGTAATAACCTAGCATTGTTTGATCCCGTAGACCAACTGTCCCCACGGTTACTCCCAAAAGTTTGAATAGTCCTATCTTAGAACACAACACAACAAATTTTTCTCATTAATTATGAAAATTCTTATTGCCGCCAGGGGGCCCAAAACTAATCATTTCTAGGTCTCATAAAGACCTGCCCTCCTACCAAGTTTCATGACAATCCATCGAAACCTTCTCGAGTTATCGTTCTAAACCACATACATACATGTACATATACACACAAACATGTACACACAAACGCTACCAGAAAAATAACCTTCTTGGCGAGGGACATACCAATGTGACTCTCCCGCTACAAACATGCGTCTTGCCAAGTCTGCCAACTGCCCAGCAATGACTGCCTATCAATTTACTGGTAGAGTTCCCAATTCTTTCAATTTTACACTATATTCAAGGACGTTGGTATTTACTTACAGCCACGTGAATATTCGCATAATCAGTATATAGTTCTGCTATTCCCCTTAAGTGTAAAGGTATGCCGAGTATCGTAGATATTGTTCTGCTGCATGAGTCGTTTGTGGCTGGCACTAACCAACAATATAAACTATATCTGTTTGAGACAGGTAAACAGGTAAAGGGAAGTCTTCCTCTTTCATGCATCAGGACATTGCTTTAGGCTAAGCTTCTTGTACCCTTTTCGTTACAAATGATACAGTTGGATGCGACATTCACAATCTAGAGGAGGTCTTCTTTTTTCATATATCATATGACTACGTTATTGTCAAAATCTGAGGAATGATTTTTATATCCCATCATAGAGTAATTTTTAAGTATTAAGGGCGGCTCAAGAATGTTTGAATGAAAATTGACATAATTGGGCAATGGCCAAAAAAATTGCATCAATTTTTGTTTAACTCCTTACATTCATGTATTTAATGTAAATACCCTCAGAAACTAGTTTAGTATCTGAATCGTATTTCCTTGTGAAGAAATGTGTAATATTTTGCATAGTTATTTCATTATCACAAATTAAGATCTTCTTAATAGAAATATAATACAAAAAGTCAATACTTACAGACGGACAAACAGTTGCCTATACAACTTTTATTTCAGTACTCAAATGACATAGCTACATTTGTTTGTACTGGGGTTACTTTCCTACAACTGTGTTCTAGACATGTTCATCTCAGTCCTCCATATTTGCACATACAAGAAACATCATCAGTGATACAACTGTGGTGTACACATTACTGAAAACATCTACACTAACTTCAGTCTTGACTCTGACACCTGCATGATTTCTGGACTTACCAGTTCATTGCATTGCGGGTAACCAACCCATCATGTGAACATTGCTATGTACAAAAGTGTTGAACTCTAAAATACAGTACGTAACACACCGGGCTTTGAAACAAATTATGTGCATCTATCTATGCCTGCACAATAGCTTAAACTTTTCCATCTCTTGCATTTAATTGTACTTAAGTTTCATTGCCAATGTGCCCATTCAATCAGGATTTAGACCAGTTTTTTTTTTAAATTTCTCTTCAACACTTTGACATCAAAGGGTAAAAGTTCAATTAACAAAGGGCAGAGAGCATAATTCTTTTCCTAGGAAACTGTGAATAAATGCACCATTCTATGCATACCTTTGATGAATCCATCTCCATGCGACACCCCCTAGGCAAGTGCCTTGCTATACTATAATTGTCTTCATTCCCACTTGCCACACATTAACTTATATGGACCAAGAGCTTGTTACTCTGGATACATAAACACCTGCTACAAACATAACAATAATCCTTTCTACTTGTGCAACAAGTCTGTGGATACTTTAGAGTACTCAGATCAATGTGAACAACAAGTAGCAAAAAAAGCTAAGGCACAGTGGTTGACCCTGATAACAATATGGTCCTCATTATATACATGTACGTACATACATGTACATGTATCTGTGAAAATGTTAACCTATGCATACATGTACACACACACAAACTACTACAGCTTCTATCCCCACTATATGTACTTATAAGCTACCTTTTCACCAAGTCAATGACTATCTTTGACTATCTTTGACTACAGGCAAAACCGGTCGTGTGACAGGCTGAATAAAAGTTCTAAACGGGAACTATGCGGCTCCAGATGTCTTACTGAGGGACGACTGCGTGTGCAAGATGTCGGTAGCTTGAGGAATGAATCCCCTCTACTATATATCTTTTCACCAAGTCATATGTAATAATTAGAGTGTGTAACATGCAATCGTTGCTATGTTTTGTTCAAAGACATGAGTGTCAATAAATGGTACCATAATTGACACATGGCTATAATAAAACTAACATACTTTTCACAAAAACAAGACCAGTTTACATTCTTATCTGACTCTAATGATAATATACATGACATTCCTCTTTTGTCTTGAACTAACCATTTCCAATGTGAGCATAAGTGTAAATGTGAAACACAATGTACACACAGTTTGGGCATACTGTGAGTTTAATCTATCAGTATCACACTGACACTGTGGTCAATGCAGCTGCAAGTAGAAGTTAATTATGCACTAGTCAGAAAAGAATATAAAAACTCAGTGCTGAACAACAGAAGACTTTCAGCTATGATTGCAAAGAATCAAGTCAATCAAGAAATATGCACCCAAAATTGTAGCCTTGGTCCCAGTCAAATTAATTACAATGTTTGAAGTAATATTGATCAAATTGTACATTGGCAACAAATGAGATTGATTACTAACATCACTTTAGAATTCTCTACAATTGATCAACATAGCGGCAGATTTTATGTAGGGTTGGAATAATATCAAATTGTTAAACCAAAAGGAATCAACATTTCTATAGCATTATAATGCAATGCAGGGGCCCTTTATGCATTGTTACAGATTGAAAATGATGGAAAATGAACTGTCAGGAAAAAGGAAGAGGTACCACTATCTATAGACATATGACACAGGTCAATAACTTTTCTTGGATGCATCTTTGAGACAAATACAAATCAATGTAAGAAAGAAAATGGACCCTTAAACCTCTCAAAAACAAATGTACATTAACCGTACTTTAATCAAAAAGAGTATAATGTAACTTGTGAGAGCACATCTGTCCTCATGTGTCAGGATGATGTGACTTGTTCTGTGAGTCCAGACTGGGGTCTCCTGTCTGATCCATGGCTTCTTCATCACCCTCCTCATCCAGGCTACGTTTTCTACCTCCTGGGTGGGAACATGGGGTAAAGGCATGTCAGGACAACATACACATGCCTTCTTTCATACTTTATTCTGTGGTAGCCATTTCTATTTTCCACATACACATCTATCTCATAATCAAAATGTGCCTAGAACAAATTCAAAATTTTTCATTGCAGATACCAAAGAATGTAAATACAACAAGTAATGGATATCAGCTTTATGTGTTACCATGGTGATAAGTGTTACCATAGAGACAAGTGTTACTATGGGTATATGTGTTACCATGGCATTGGAAACATGTGTTTCCATTCTGGACAAGTGTTACCATAGAGACAAGTGTTACCATAGAGATAAGTGTTACTATGGGTATATGTGTTACCATGGAGACAAGTGTTACCATGGAGATGTGTGTTACCGTGGAGACATGTGTTACCATGGGGACGTGTTACCATGGAGATGTGTGTTACCATGGAGATGTGTGTTACCATGGAGATGTGTGTTACCATGGAGATGTGTGTTGTTCTGTCCCCAGCAGGTCCCAGGTCTGACGGTGAGTCTGGCCATGTAGATGGGTTCATACTCCATCAGCTGGTTAGCAAACCCCTCGTTAGGCTGGATACAGAATCTCCTCTGCTGCACGTGGTGGAACGCATCTCTGATAACACACAACAGGGATCAACAGTCAGAACAACACAGCTTCTCAGGAATAGGCAGATCCATGTTCTTTATTGCATCCATATTTCCAATGAAACAGATGCATGGTTGTTGAATGTGATGTGTGAAGTAAATATAACATAGTTTTTAGATGATCTCTTGTTTGTCTAGAAAAGTTACTAGTACATGCAATGCTGTTATAGTAGTTCTGAGAAAACACTGACCTGTAAGTCATTCCATAGGTTTCCATCATGTAAGCTATCACCAGAGCAGCACTGAAAACACATGAAGATACCATCAACTTGTGGAAAAAGTAAAAAAAAAGTGTTGTTCAGAGAAAAAAAAAGAAGTGCTTTGCAAAGTTCTTATTTCAATAAATGTAACCTGACAGTATACATACCTTCTGGATATCCCCCCATTGCCATGCACTAGGACTTTTCCTGTAAGAAACAAAAGGAAAATGATTGTACAGAGGATGTATTGTTTGTTGTCTAATTGGACATAAGGAAATGCACAAAGGAACATGCACTGAAAATTTTTCAGACTTTCTCCCTACCTCCAGTTTGTAGACACTGGTCCATAAATTCTTTAACCTTTTTTGGGGGAAGAAATAGAAAATACTGTTAAAAATACATGTGTTAATAATTTCATCTTAATCTTTTTCTCTTACTTCAGCAATCACAATAGATAATCATTGCCAAAATTTCCTTTTCTTTAACATCAGTCTAGTCCTAATTCTATCTCATTCACTCACTCAGTCCTCTTGCACGATGTGCGTCGAGCCTACTACCACCTCCTTCCATCTCGGTCTGTCCTGGGCGAGCCCTTGCGCTTCTTCGGGGGTGATGTTGACCAGTGCCAGTAATTCTATCTAGCTTCTGGTAATACATGTAAGCCACTAACAACTATTTTGCTATTTAAAAGGCGTAGTTTTAGTAATTTTGTCCAACCACACTACCTATACATTGTATTAGTATACACTAGACTATCATATTTCTGTAGAAGGACACCTGAACATGAAATTAAAAAGTGAGAAGCATAACTCACCTTAGGAAAGTGCTGAATTATATTTTCTGTGGTTTTATCTGCAACATCCAGTACCAGGTATCTGTGGGAATAAAAGACAAAACAAGAAATTAAAATTTGACATCAAATTTTATTACAATGATCAATTATCATGCATTTTACTCACTATCTATATGATATCTATTTGTAATGACTCTTCCATTTATAATGACAGCCTTTGTTGACTCAATACCTTTTGAATGAAACAGTACAAGACTCACCTGAAATGATCAGAAAAGTTTGGTTTGATAATTTTGGCCTCCAGAGTATCTCTAACACACACTACGTGGGTGATACCTAACTCCAACAGGTTGGAAAGCTGTAGGAAAAAAAAACATGGCATTTACCTACTTGTAGTTAATAAGGAAGAAAACAACAATGTTTAATATTCATATAGAAAAAAATACATGTAGTAACCATCACTACAATGTGAAGTACTGGTGATTGAAATTTGGAGGAATGATTATGACATTATAAACAACTGTTACTCCCAGAAAAATGATGTTCAAATTCAATACCACCCAGTACAAAATTGAATGTCATGCTATACTTTTTCAGCAATAGAAAATTTCTTCTAAACATTAACTTACATTTCTCTTTGTAGCTACAGAATATGGCCCCAGGAACACATTGGGAAGGATTTCCTGTGGAAAAATGAGGAATAGGAGTTATATTATACACAGAATAGTTTAAAATCTGAAGAACAACATGTGATATATGACACTGATGTAGTGCTTATTTGTGTCACAGTCAGATTAATATAGGTACACATGTACAGAACTATGTTTTTCATGCTTAGGATATTAGTAATTACTAGAATAATGCACTAATTATAATTGCTTACTACTAATTTCTGTCTTAGTACATACCTGCATATTTCTTCTCATGGTGTAGCTCCAGTCCTGAGTGGTGGAAGAAACGACAAAAAAATGTATATTTATATTAATGATGTTGGAAATATTATGTTATGATCATCTCACATTGAATATCAAAACAGTATAAACTGTGATATAGGAGATGTTGAAAATTTATATCGGGTAACGTTAGCGCTAAACGTAGTGTTTATCCAAAACTTAAATATGTGTTTATCCAAAACTTAAATATGCTCAAAAATTATATCCAAGAACTTAAAGAGCTGAAAATGGGGAGGGGGGCAGATCATCACCACAAATACATTCGTTCACATCACCTACCCTGGTGTCATCCTCGCTGTTTGGGACTTCTGGGAACTCCAGTGATGTGACGACTCCATCCATGTTTAACCCATTGTTCTACCAGGTGTAACAATGACGAAAAATACACGTTTCTAATGCAGGAATAGCGGACCAACTTTTCTTTTCTGCGCGCAAAGGTTAAAGGTCATTACACTGTACCTGATGCAAAGTAGGACAGAATATAACCGCTTGTCGACTATTGCAGATATGAGAGCGCGGTGCATGTACTTGTTATTGTGTTGAATCATATAATAGAACACATTTTTTATCAATGTGAAAAATCACATTAATAGCGAAGGGTTTGTATCAACCTGCATGAAAGCTGAACATTTAAACGGGAAAGGGGAAAAGGCGCAGTTCCTAAATTGGTCCCTAGTCGGCGTTGTTGCCTGACCATGCCCATTCCCAGCTATCAGCTTCACGCAAAGGGAAACGAATAGTCACGGAAATGAACAGAAAGAAACGTTCAAGTTTTTGAATTGTGAAGGAAGCGAAAGTAGGAATACAACTTGTTGCGGGATTGAGTTTAAGATTGATTTGAGAACAATTAGGAGCATTAGGAACATTTTCCCCGTGAAGATTCCAACAGAAAACTTTACTGAAAAATACATTTTGTGCAATTTATATTATGAATGCTTTTATTCCGTACCAACAATAATTCGGCAACTACATTTTTCCAGATGGACAGAGAAAGGAATTAGCTTCCCTTTTTGTTGTTGTTGTTTTACTTTTCTTTGTGCGTAACCTTAACTTGTAAGGTCATTAAAGATAAAGGGTACTTTCGTGACCATGTATTGATTGCCGAATTGGAAAGGTTTCGGCGGACAAATACCAGTGTCGTCTGTGTGCGACCTCCGGTACATGTCATGCGGCACGTTTCAGAAACAATGTCGAGGCCAAAGTGCGGAACCTAACGCAAATCAAGGTACGCTAATTTCTTTCAACAGACAACTTTCCTATTGATAAAATTTCTATTTTTAAACGATCATCCACGTGACTCGATCACCTTGTTTCCCAACAAATAGGCTAGGTGCGGCGGGCGCGAGCGATTTGACAACACTTGGTGAAGAATCAAGAAAACATGTTCTCCGTCCATTTCTAAGGTCCACATTCAGAGTCTCAATGTCAACTGTCATAGCGCTATCAAGGAACAAGAATGTCAGGTCGGACACTTCATATGCTTTGTATTAAATGCACTGTATTTTACAATATATGTGTAATTGCTAATCATAATATTGGTCAATAATTTGATAATTAAGATGAAAATAACTATCGTAAAAACTGATTTCCAACATTCACGGCAAAGTACATCTGAATATATTGGGAAACACAATTCACTCGACATCGAAATCTGACAAAAGAAACGATAACGTGATTAGTGTTTATGTATCTATGGGAACGAAAGCATGTTGTTTGCCTGCTAAACGGTACACAAACAACATGCTTCGTAGCCAAACAAACAAACTCAGGCACAATGCATCGCTTAGACAAATATTTCAATTCACTATATACGCAGTATTCAAACAAGAGTTCATGGAAAGATGTCGAGTATTTAAATATATGGTCACATCTTTTAGACGTTGTGATTATTCTGAGAAATGCACGTTTGCTAATTAAATGCATACATTTTGGAAAGAATGGACCAAAGAAAAATAACCAAACTTACATATAGTACATTGTAGTAACTATTGCTGCTGCAGTCAGTCACTGAGTCAGTGTAAACTTCTTCTTGTTCTTATCATCACCCGTCTCTTCTTAGCCCAAGGTTGACTTCAACTGGCGTCCATGGTATCCATGGCGACGACAATTTGCACACACGTATGCAACCGGCTTCAACGGTTGGCAAACGTCTGGATGTAAAGACGCAACCAAGCAGACTGGGAGGAAAATACCCAGGTCAAGCAGCGGTCATGATGACGGAAACTCGCAGGAATGCACACTGTTTTCAAGGCAACAATCTGTATATATATATGTATTCTTTAACCTACATGTATGCAGTATTCCGGCTAGGTTATGTTTACTTCTTTATTTGACTTTCCGCGTTGACTATAAATAGAGACAAATTTGCGCACGAGAGCTACTCGTACTCTTGTTCCCAGGTGTAACGTTACAGGTGGCAGCCGGGCCCGTCAGAGTGGAAAATGTTCCTTACCCTATAGCTATAGAGGAGGACATTGAAATCAACCAGGTGTGCAAATATATACTGTATTGTTTGTGATATAATACTAATAGATCACTTGAACACGCAACCCTTCAACAGATAGCTGGTAAACTATTTGTCTGTAAATATCTGGCTGCGAATATCGTAAAAATGTACTAGTATCTAGAGGAGGTAGGAGCGGCTATAAAAATAAACACACATCACCAAAGAAAACTGTTACATCCGTTGATACAATGCTAAACTAAACGGAAGACATGGAAAACTCAGCGAAAAAAAAGGACACGGTATGCTCACTCGTATGGCGTAAACAAATATCACGAAAATAAAAGGAAGGCGAAATGCTTGATTTCATTGTGAATGTTGTAACATATCTAGAATGCCGTTGATATAAGCTAGATGACTCGACTACAAGCAACTAATGTTGTAGGCAATGCGCATAAACTAATAAAGACAAGAAAAAATGAAAAAATACACGTAAAACAAAAGGAAAAAATGCACGACGTCAGAGAGATTAAAGCTGAACTGCTGTTTGTTGCCCATGATTTCCACCAATACTATTCATTTGTCAAAACATATCACATTTATTATGCTTTCAGAATTCTATGTTATTGCCTTTGGATGAAGATGAGACAGGAAATATATTTGTCAATAGAAGAAATACCTCTTAAATCTTCACCCCCCCAAAAAAGAACCCAACACAGACGGAATATAGTATATAAATGTTAACTTGTCAGTTACCGCGAAATCGTACATAGCGAGATCGACAATATGGATCCATGTGCACAAAGTTTGCTTTGTTCAATTTGCCCAGCCACCCTCGACCGCAGCCAAACGTATCAGTAATGTAAAATAAAAACTGCATTGAATCAATATTTGCTTAGACATACATAACACATAAAATCAAACATCATTTGTACAAACGATTTGAGTATTTTGTGTTACATTGACTTGATATTATTTATCTCTTTACCAGATCCACAAATGGGACAGTCGTCGGTTTGATGCGGTTGAACGCGGCGCTTGTACTGAAGGATCTACATGAGGTATTCAACAATGTTCGTTGAAACTTTTTATCGGAGTCTCCATTAAATAACAAGGAAGTTAGGAAATACTACAAAATCCTTTCTTTTTATAACATAATGTGCACGATTCTATATAGAGTCGTGATGAGCATTTCCATACTGTAGTGTTATCATTTTGATTGTAAACTGGCATCGTCCATTACTACATTCACAGCCTCACATGAATGAACTCTCGGATTTCAAACCGTGTGTGAAGTGAGTCGAGGCCGCGCGCAGTGTTGTACCGTACGGACTACGGCCTGGGGTTTTGCCACGGATTTACACGATTCCAATGGATATACAACGGACACGACATTGAAGATGACTTGAGTAACAAGCACAAGAGTGGATATTTCGCCATGGCGAACGTGAAAGTGGCCATCCGAGTCCGGCCGCTGAGTAAGCGGTGAGTGCATGCACGCCCAGCGGCGCGGGTCTGTCCCAAGTCGGTAGCCCGAGCCCGGTGGCTCCGGTCAGCCGCATATATGAGGCCGCCTGTCGCCGCTGGCATGAGTTGGTTTGCTTTTGTTTGGTCATCGGTGTGAACTCGCGGGGCAAAGTCTGTACCCAAGTTTTTCTTACCTCACCATCGTGCTTAGTTTTACTGAAGCACCAAAATGACGGAAGTTTGTGACAGCCTGTTGCATGTAGTGTTTGATTGATTGATGAGTCAGACGATAGAAAATCCTCGTTGCCTCAGCAGCCCCTCAAAATTTACAAGTTTTAACTTGCTTCATCGCAGGATTTTTTCCTGGGTTGTTTGCTCTTCAGATTTTGACCAGGATGGTGCCAAGAAAATGTCTCTTAAATCCGAAACGCCCACAGAAAAAGACAGTTCACGGGACGGTGACAAGTAACAGCTAGGGGGAGGGAGGGAGGTGAGGAAAACTGTCGTCCGTTTTTCTGACAGGACGTCCAACTCTGACCAAACATCTCTCACTGTCAAGTTCACTGGGCGTAAGATTAGTTCTCGTTTAGAGGGCTCACTCCGCAAGGTTTCCAAATAAAGTCTGGTTTTTGTTTCCACGCCAAGGATGGCCACAGGAGACAAGGCATTAATTTTTTGAAGGAAGTAATCTCCAAGCAGATGTTGTGTGGCACATTTTTGTGTGTGTGGAATACGCGATTTCCCCATTTTGTGCTACAGTTTCTTCACACAACACCAATGCGCAAGGAACGAAAAATATTCTGGAAAATGTTGCATACACTTGAGTATTCAACAAAAATGCTGTAATTGTACATTTTTTACAGAAGTTTGCATCAGGTTTCATGATAATCCAGAAAAGCAACAACAACAACAATGACTTTTGGATAGGTCCTTATGTAAAGAGTTCATGACTTCCATCGTTCCAAGGATTCAACTCTTTGGTGTAAAGACGCTTTAAGTAGAGAGCAAAGTCATCCTTTATGAGAAAATAATGCAGGTAAAGAGGGTATTAATGGCTCACAAAGGGGGAAGGTCAGAGAACACCTTTGCTTTCTTTGGCTCATATACCATGTTTTACCTGGGTAACACAGCCGACAATGGTCGTCGTCATCAGATTAACTACACAGGTCCAAGGTCAACTTTGGGGAAGGCTCCACCGTATTACCTTTTATTCATAAGTGCATTAACATATTTTCTTTGGTCCTTTGTAGGGAACTTGATGCCAGGGCACAGTTTATTATACAGATCAACGAAAACACGACGTCGGTTACCAACATCAAGGTACGGCTTAATTATGAGAATTCAGCACAACAAGCAGCTACAGAAGAAAGCCTGGACTTTGTGCTTTATTGTTTTTGGAAGGGGCGTTAGCTGGCATGCCTTCCAAACCCAGCATGTGTACATATGTATGGGTACTGTAAAAACTGTGCCATTTGCATGTGGGTGCATGCTCCCCTTTGTAGCAACAAGTGGAGACTGTGTGGAAAAAGCACGACTTTTCTGCTCCATCGGCCCAACAAGTGGAAAGCTCCCCCTCATTTGAATCTCAATGCAAAGTGGGTGACAAAAATACCCTTATCTTGGACCAAGGACATCTAAAACACTTTGGAAGTTAGACATCCACACATGACAAGTATATCGTAGACATAGCCCAAAACACTGGTACCATCTTATATTACTAACTACAGTGAGATGAACAAAATGTTATTGTACAATCCTTTCTTCTTAGTTCGCCAGTGCCTTGGCATACCTGACATACTACAGTGTATGAACGGCTGCAGTTCATAATTTGTACGCAACCTTTAGGTTTAAGACTTCCTGGGTGGCTTGAAGAAAGTACAACAGCACAGGGTGCAGGTCGTGTTTACATTTGTACCTCCTTTTGTCCCCCCTTTCTCCTTTCAGCTGGATGGCACCCAGGAAGGCTACGGAGACACGCGGGATAGGCTGAAACATTTTGTTTTCGACTATTCCTACTGGTCTGTGGATCAGAACTCACCAGACTATGCCGCACAGGAACAGGTAGGTTCCCAACGTGGATAGAATGTCAACTGTTGTTGTGAATATAAGCACAAAGACATTGAAGTCTACGCTTAAAAAATATTCTCACACACACCACGACACAAAACCTTTCCCCCTTTAATGTTTAAGACACTTAGACAGCAAGAAAACAGATTCAATTTTACTTGTAACCTTATGAACTAGTGGAAACTGTCAGAAGAATTCATGCTGGTTCAAATGGAAACTTTACACCTGCCAAAAATGTACTGGAAATTTATGCTTGGCGTCCTTTCAATATACCGGCTGTGAGGAGTTAAGTTGTTGTTTCTAACTGGACTATGCCCATTCATTAGTTTGTCTGCAATTCCTGTGTGGTACCGGTATTATCTCGTTAGATGCTGATTAATTTTGGACAAAGCTTGGAGATGCAGTTTATTGTGACACATAATGTTCTAAGACCTAGTAGTAATCTAGACTATGGAAGGAGGTCCTCTTTAAAGTAGAATTCCCTTTTTTATGTATCCATGTAGGTTTTGAGTTGGAGGGTCAGATGTTTTGACATGCCTAAAGACTGTTCTGATCATGATACAAAATGGCCTGAATTATGAACTCATCAACCTATTCTTAAAGGTCATTACTTATATATATGCAAGAGGAATTCCTACTGTGTTATTTTAGTATTTATAGTTTCCGTTTGCTTTGTTCCGTATGGCCACGGCCTGCCCTTAAAAGGGTCACTCCCCCTGCTGTATTAGACCTGGTCAATTTGTTGACAGGTGAGTTTGTCCCGAAGATAAGCTGTCATCAGCTGTAATAAATGTTTTGTTAATGTTTATCAAAGAGTATAGATGACACTGCAAATGAGTGTACTGAGCAATGTTAGTTGGAGAGGCCATCAGGTTGGTTGACCCGAGCATTGCCCTCTACACCAGTTGGTTAATAGTTAGCAACAGCCATGTTGCATGTTGCCGGGATACTTCAGCGCATCAAATACCAGTAGCCACACACTTAATGAGGACAGCTTCGTTCTTTGCACAGTGTCCTTTTCTAGGACACGAACCCCAAACCACACAACATCCTCAGCTGTTAGCTCATGTAAAAGTCTCTGTGCTACAAGCTTCACATATTATTTTAATTATTTCCCATGTTTGGAAGTGCCCAGCAGCAGTAGGCATGACCCCTGGTCTGTTGTAATTGTACTTTTGCCTATTTAACACATGTGGGTGCCCATTTACTTTCCTTATCTGATGCACTGGCCTATTCCAAAGTGCTTACTGTCAAATGTCTGCTTTCCTACCTATTTAAAGCTAATCCTCAGGAAGCTTTACCTTAAGCTTGTATAACAGTAGTTGAACTTCTTTTGACTACCGGTGAATAAAGGCTACTTTCTGTAGCCGTCTCTCCGTGCAGGAATTGGTAGGAGGCCACTGTAGGCAAGTTAACATAAATAGTGCTTCATTTCTAACTTAGGCCACACCAAGTAAATTTTATGGATGACGTCCGCGCGCGCATTGATTTTAGCCTGTTCCTAGAAAAAAACCCAAGAAATTCCGCTTCCTGTAACTATGACCAAAGAGTCACGACAGTGCCGCAAATCGTCAGATTGACGTGAAACCCGTAACGCCGAAAGCCTTTGCCTGGTTGAAAAAATGAAAAAATGAAAACAAAAATGAAAAAACAAACAAAATGGCACTGAAAAAAATCCTGTCAATAATTCCAAAACAGTGCCGTTTTTGGAACTATTAACAGACAGGACGGTCCTGTCAGCAGTGCAATATTTCTTATCTAGGCATCTTGTTTTTTAGGGCCATTCTTGTTTTTTTTTCGCCCTCTCGCATTAGATTTAGGGTCTCCAAAGGACGTCATCCATAAAATTTACTTGGTGTGGCCTTATCTAAGATATGCTAGACATGTAGTTCTTTTCCTTTACATTACGATTGATATCATTCACAACATGGCTTTGTGTTTTTAAGCATGTTATTGGCAGTTAGGTTGCAGATAGCAATCAAATAACACACAGCCTGTTTGTGACAACAGTGAGTAGCAGAGCTTTAAGATCATAAAATATGACATACCGTACGGTATAACTCTGTCCCTCAACCCAAAACTGTGGCTTTTCTAAGTTTGCCCTAAATACCATACACTGTCTCACTATAATCTAGTAGAAAATGAAAGGTCAAGTAAGACACTATGTGTCAGACGCACTAGATGTTGGATAATAAGCTTATTTTCAAGCTTGAACAGTTGACCTATATTTTTCAGAATCAAATTTTCTACTGTGTTTAGTTCACATTGTAGCAAGGTGTTGATTGCCATTATTTTCAAGGACAAGGTGCAAAAAAAGTTAATGTAGCTATGGTTTAGTTATATGTTTG
>NW_017803932.1:1210981-1224782 GCF_001625305.1 Branchiostoma belcheri | reverse complement strand
CCTCTTTAAAGTAGAATCCCTTTTTATGTATCCATGTAGGTTTTGAGTTGGAGGGTCAGATGTTTTGACATGCCTAAAGACTGTTCTGATCATGATACAAAATGGCCTGAATTATGAACTCATCAACCTATTCTTAAAGGTCATTATTTATATATATGCAAGAGGAATTCCTACTGTGTTATTTTAGTATTTACAGTTTCCGTTTGCTTTGTTCCGTATGGCCACGGCCTGCCCTTAAAAGGGTCACTCCCCCTGCTGTATTAGACCTGGTCAATTTGTTGACAGGTGAGTTTGTCCCGAAGATAAGCTGTCATCAGCTGTAATAAATGTTTTGTTAATGTTTATCAAAGAGTATAGATGACACTGCAAATGAGTGTACTGAGCAATGTTAGTTGGAGAGGCCATCAGGTTGGTTGACCCGAGCATTGCCCTCTACACCAGTTGGTTAATAGTTAGCAACAGCCATGTTGCATGTTGCCGGGATACTTCAGCGCATCAAATACCAGTAGCCACACACTTAATGAGGACAGCTTCGTTCTTTGCACAGTGTCCTTTTCTAGGACACGAACCCCAAACCACACAACATCCTCAGCTGTTAGCTCATGTAAAAGTCTCTGTGCTACAAGCTTCACATATCATTTTAATTATTTCCCATGTTTGGAAGTGCCCAGCAGCAGTAGGCATGACCCCTGGTCTGTTGTAATTGTACTTTTGCCTATTTAACACATGTGGGTGCCCATTTACTTTCCTTATCTGATGCACTGGCCTATTCCAAAGTGCTTACTGTCAAATGTCTGCTTTCCTACCTATTTAAAGCTAATCCTCAGGAAGTTTTACCTTAAGCTTGTATAACAGTAGTTGAACTTCTTTTGACTACCGGTGAATAAAGGTTACTTTCTGTAGCTGTCTCTCCGTGCAGGAATTGGTAGGAGGCCACTGTAGACATGGTAGACAAGTTAACATAAATAGTGCTTCATTTCTAACTTATCTAAGATATGCTGGACATGTAGTTCTTTTCCTTTACATTACGATTGATATCATTCACAAGATGGCTTTGTGTTTTTAAGCATGTTATTGGCAGTTAGGTTGCAGATACCAGTCAAATAAAACACAGCCTATTTGTGACAACAGTGAGTTGCAGAGCTTTAAGATCATAAAATATGACATACCGTACGGTATAACTCTGTCCCTCAACCCAAAACTGTGGCTTTTCTAAGTTTGCCCTAAATACCATACACTGTCTCACTATAATCTGTAGAAAATGAAAGGTCAAGTAAGACACTATGTGTCAGATGCACTAGATGTTGGATAATAAGCTTATTTTCAAGCTTGAACAGTTGACCTATATTTTTCAGAATCAAATTTTCTACTGTCTTTAGTTCACATTGTAGCAAGGTGTTGATTGCCATTATTTTCAAGGACAAGGTGCAAAAAAAGTTAATGTAGCTATGGTTTAGTTATATGTTTGTATTTTCGTTGTCCTAGTGTTTGGCACTGTCAGCAAAAACTAGATAAAAGTAGTCTTGATTTAATTGTGCTAGGTGGGGGGTGCCAAAAATGGTTGTGCACTTGTGTGGCTGGTTTTAGAACTTTCAAACAAAATGATATCTTTTTGGTATAAAGTTCTACATTGTGTAAGTGATTGCAGTGATATCTTATATGTTATAATTTATAACATTTTTCATTCAACCTTTATGAATACTTTATGGACTTTTTCTTTGTAAATGTAGATGAAAACTAGACAAATGTTGAAATGAAGTTTACTGCTAACCAAATGGAAGACCATCCATCCAAATTAAATATTTTCTAAATTTTGTTATCATAGGACCCATCCCAGTCCAATGTAGAGGTACTTAATACCAGGTGCCGCTGTTTACACAAGGATTTGCAAACAGGATAAGACAAATATTTTTTCGGTATTCCACTTGTTCTTACTGCTGAAGAAGAGATTATTGACTCTAGAATAGATACATTCATTTGTATAGATAAAAGATAATAGTATTTTCTGAATAGCATGTAGAAAAACAAGACATACATGCTAGAGTCTTTTTCTACCTCTAATAAAGCAGCATGTTACCAAAGTTTTGTTTGTCTTACCCGAGGTTATGAGATATCTCATTGACTTAAACAAAAGCTTGTCAGATCTGCTGTCTGTTTCTAGTATATCCCTAGGCTATAAGACATGAGAGCACAGACAAACTGTCACAAATGATAGATGTCTGGTCTCCTGGGCTACTTGGTCCATTTGCCATCTGGTTGACAATGTTATCAAATTAGTTTGATAGTTTTTATATTAGTTTATTCCATTGGCATTTTCCATTAGGCTGATGCAGAAGAAAGTCCTGAAAAAGTGAACAAGGCCATAATTTGTTCTTTTGAATCTCCACACTGACTACTTACGAGCTGAAACAGACTATTAAGTCTCAAATTAGTGTTGATGACTAAGCAATGAATAAATGTACTGGAAAAAACAACATCCTTGTTTATAAGGTAAACAATAGCATTCATTTGGCAACATCTTGTTGTGGTAATGGATGCTTATTCCTAGGTTCACAGTTAGGTGTGACAAAAAGAAAAACAGGTGGATCAAATATCTATTTGTAGTTTTTTTCTTTTGGTCTTCAACCCAAAATCTCTACATTTGCAAAGGCTACATGTTGTTATCTGATGATCGGTTAGACAGTGTCCACCCTCAAAGAAAAAGCACAACATTGTCAACAAACTGTACTTTGGGATTCAGACCAATGCTTTCCTTTCTTCTTGCTCAGATGTCATGGGAGTTTGCCAATGGCTTGACTTTTACAGTTTGTTGAGACAAAACAAGACATCCGTTTGTTATTCAAGGCAACTATTTTGTGCAATAGTCCGCATCTCTTCTTCTGTGTAAAGGCCCATTCCCTCTCTCTCTGTTAGGAATCTTGATTTGGTTTATTGGAGATGGAAATGTCGACCTAGGTCACTGCCTTTCCTAGCGTCAGCAAACAACGTTGTCTGACCTAGCCCAGTGTGTTAAACCTTACCATGTGCCTCCCGTCCAACACGGATGTTTAAATAGTCAATTCACAACATGCAGTTTCAAGTTCATGCTGGGAAAGAAATAGATCTCATTAGGGTACTGCCAAACACTATCTTTCCTTAGTATAACTGTCTGAGCTCTTGGTGAGTCCCTCACTACTGTAAATTCATTTCATTTTCATGGAGCTTAAATTCCCAGTAAGAAGGGAAATTTAATGTGATTTTTGTGGCACATTGTATTTTAAGTTCACATCAAGTTGAAACAATTTTGTAGCATGTTAGTAATACATGTACGATAGAAGGTACGTATTTTCAGTGTCACAAATTTTAAGTGGAGAAAGTAAAATTCCAGGCGAACATTTCCTATATACAGTATTCATGGCATCCTTGCACCCAAGCCCACATAGGGCCTGTGACATCTGAACTTGTGTAAACATTGTGACCTCCTAATCAAATGCCAGCACCTTGGACCTGTGAAATTCCCTGGTGGGTATGCGAGAGTTGACCCATGAACTACAGGCCTTTACTTCTATGCCAGGGTTTGACCCCACCACCCAGACATGGAATTGTGATCGTGTAAAGTCTGTCTAGTGAAAAAACAACAAACATTTTCTGGTGGTTTAACAATTATGCAAGTGATTGGCAAAGTTCCCACCAGAGATAAGTACTAACTAAACACTGATTGTCAAAAAAGAATAATGATACTAATATGTCTTTTGTCTTTCATTTTATTCATAGTGCCTGGTATATAAAATTCAAATCTGCCAGATTTTATTAATCTCTTTTCTACTGGAAATGTTTACTTGTTCAAATGGAGATGCATATTGTACAACAAGGTCATCTCCAAGACAGAAAATTGGCCTTTAATCTCATTAATCCACTTGTCTATACCTGTGTTGCTGATCCAGTATACCTGTCATGATTTGGTTGATAAAGAGGTTAAGTGATGCCCCAGTCTCTGGGGAACAGTGGTGTCTCTGCTTTCTGTGATTTAGTTACCTTTGTATATCCCGTCTAGATGCATTGTTTGTTCTATCTTGAGCTGTATCAAATATAGTTTAGCTTAATGTGTGGTGTTTGTTGTTAAAGCTGTAGGGAAGGATGCCAGGTGACCCTGGTTTCACCCTTTGTTGTGTCAGATGAAAATTTTGCCTGGGGGCTGTTTCTATGGGCTGGGGTAGTTAATGGCAGCTCTTAGGCGTACCCCTCACCATATAGGCTAATCAAGGGAACCATTGTTTGAAGTAAGATTATGTGATTGAAGACCTGTTAGATTCAAAGGCAGTTCCGGGATAAATTAGCACATGTAATGAGGTGCAAAGTTGTTTTGTACACTGAGCAAATAGCTGAGATCTTTTGGGATGTTCCTGAACCTTATTACTGGTAATTACAAGACATTTGCAAAGTTTGGAATGGTGACGCAATGAGACAACAGGGTTGTGGAAGGTCTAGATATACCTCTCTTTGTTGGAAATAAATATTGGTATGTTTCTTGGTGCAGGTTTGTGATACAGCTTAGTGCATTAAAATGTAAGTAAAAATGTAAGTCCAAATAATAAAAGAATCTTTTGGGTATTTGGTTATCCCAGTATGAGGACTCCATTCTTCAGCTCCTAGTATATTTAGCACACTAGTCTATAGGAACAATTTGTTTGTAGAGGTATGTTATATACTTATATGTGTCCAAAAGTCACTTCTCTCAAACTTCCCTCAACTTGACATACTGTTGAAATATAAATCTTGTTATCATCATCAAACAAACTGATTTTCATTGGAGACACAAAGCCAGCGATTGTGTGAATACAGTGGAGCCCATGTGCCATGAGCAAATATAATGTTCCCTGTTGCTGTCAGTTAGTAGATATCACACTGACACTTCCAGAAAGTCTAGATGCCTTCTTTGGCACAGTTTGTAGGACTCCCACATCAAAGTACCGTATAAGGCCTTTGATGCATTTGATGAGATAGTGATACCTCTTGAATATACAGTGCCTCATGTTTTATCTTCTAACTTCAAGGGTTTAAGAGTATTACAAGTAGAGGAGCCAATTCAAACTTCAAGATGGTGCGTCTTGTCCACTTTCCCTCCACCTCACTCAAAGTTTAGAATAGCTCCAGTGTTGGAGTGCAAGGTTTCACTCTGTCTGACCTATTGGTTAGGTCTGGCAGGAAGTAGTGCAAAAGTTAAGATTCTTTCCATTCCCCCAGCTGACCTAATGACTATGTAATTCTCCAGACCTTGAACCTGTGCTGCTTGGGAGATTTCTGAAGTCTGGAAATCACTTCCCAGGGTCTTAAGGGCATCCTGACCTCAAGACATCCTCCCCTATACTCTTCAAGATTCTTATCTCTATCTCCCAGCTGCTGCCAGACGTTTAAAGATCTTGTCATTAGCTCCTGGGCAGGTCTGGATCCTGCACATACGGTGTACCCTGAACTGAACTATGTGTGACTTTTCTCCTTACACTGTTGATACAGACATGTTACAGCTGCACTTTGCTGGAGACCCTCTGTCCTGCAAATGCCAACTGCACCAGGGTAAATACTGTAAGGAACTGCTTTGCTTATACAGTATCAGTGTGAGGTAATGATGGACCTGGCAGGTCTCTGAGGACCCTGGCTGCTGACCTGCTGAAAGATGGGGATCAGATTTCAGCCTGCTGTAAGCCTTGTAGCCTTGTGATTAAACTTCTGACACTTTGCCAAATGTAGGTGTCAAGCTGCTTGCCCTGGTAGAAACCTGTTGGTTCAAGGTGACTTAACAAAGATCGAAGTAGAATCATATAAACTTTTGACACACTGTTTAGCCATGGCATCTTAAGAAAGCTTCCCTCAGGATTCTTGACATTTATCTTGCAAGGTATAACAGCTTTTTATAGTTTGATTAGCTTGCCATCTTCAGCTGTATGATATATCATAGTTGTACAGCATTTGGCTTGCTTCATTCATGGAAAATGTGAAGAATTCCAGCCTTCCCTGCACATGGTCTTGTTTCTCCATCAATGGCCTGTTTACAGTCCAGCTGATACACTGTGTGGTCCCAGACACATGTTCTTGAGTTCTCTATGGGGGTTTCCTCCGACTATATTTGACCACTGGTATCCTTGCACTATCGCTGATGTCATCCCACAACAGCTTGAGTCAGTCTGACCCTGTATTAGTAAAATATTTTCCTCAGTCAGGGCACAGAGTTGTCCTTTCATGAGTAGGTCAGTCAATATTCAATTTACTGTGCATTGACTTATCCTCTTTAAAAAAGTATATGTTAAAAGCTAAAACTGTATAGTGGAAGAAACACTTATTCTGTAACATTACATCCCAGTTGTCGTTTGATATTTTTCCCATAAAATCTCCAAGTGCAGTTCTTGAAAACAAATTGTCATTTTTGCCATTACAGCACATTTTCCACTTCATCTGTCTTCTTCATCAGTGAAAGGGTATTTCAAACATCTGTTTCAGCACTAGAGCGCCCAAACCTACATACATGGTGACATGGCCCTCCATGGACTCTTAACTATTCACTTAGCAGCATGCCTGCATCTCTGCAGAGATCCAGGTATGCAAGGATGCCCTCCTTGTTTGCTGCCTGCATGCCACATTCCGGTTCCTAATGCTTGTTACCCCTCTCCTGCTATCTCTGTCACTAACTAGTTACACAAAGAATTTTAAGCCATGGACAGTTTACGACTAGTTTTAATTATAACCGCTTTATCTGATTGATTTATCGGCATGGGAATGACTCCAAATGAAGCATCTTCTTTCAGGAGGATAGTTGCATGCTGCGGTACTAGTAATTAGGATTGGGGACTGACCAAGCATGCTAAGGGTCTACACTTAACCCTGTTTGTCTATGCCATTTTTTGTTTGAGGAGTACATTAGTATCTGCCTACAGGAATAGTACAGGCCTTGCCGGACTGCCAGCTAGCACTGCTCAGAGTCAAACAAATTGCCAATGCATCTGAAGGATGTTAGGGTATTTGTCTCCTGCACTCATGGTCTGTTGAATCTGTCCTGTTTCTGTCATAACTTGAAGGCTTTTTCTGTGTGTATTCTGGACTAATGGTTACCGGAGCCCTGCATGCAAAAAGCAGGCAATGGCCAAACATAGGTGACCTAGTTGCCACGCCTCAGGTAAAGCGGATTATGGACATGGCAAATATTTTTGAAGCTCTGCAAACAAAGAAAAATTGTCAGGGGGGCCAATTGAGCATCTTTACTTTTTGTAGATGTGAGGAAATCTTTTTCCTCAAGTACCTGTGAAGTTGGTGCTAAACCAACCAAAGGAGTGATGATAATCACTTTAGATGGCCCTTATAACCTGTTTGTAAATGACTATATGACTCAAAGAAACACATAAGAGTGTCCAGAAGATACATCAATGTATTGACATCTGAAGACCATCCAAGAACAGATAAAAAGATATTTCAGTATCTGTATTACATATGGAAAGAATCAGGGACCTATCATTACTTCAACAGGTGACTTTTCCAGCTTATGGAAGTTCTTCTTGACCCTTGGCCTTGTTTGGAATTTTGGAAACCTCACCCATATGCCCAGGAATATCAGAGGGTCAGGGATGCCATTGGGATCTGAGGAAAAAAATTAGCATTGGTATTCTCCATGTTACTACTAGTAGTATTTGTTGCCTGGAATTCATAATGTCTTAATTTGAACTTTCAGTGTATTGAAGCAAGAAGTAGTGGTAAAATCTGCATAATAGTCAAATGGACACAGGCCTGTTACCATCACAGCTTGCAATGCCAGCTCAACCGGCAAAGTGGAAAATATTGTTCTCTCCCAAAATACAGGTACGTTACATAACCATAAAGACTCTTAGCAGCAGCTTGCTAAGTTAACAATGGACACACCCTGAAGATCATAAACAAGCCAGACGTCACTGCCATAATGGGCTGTAGTAAAAAGTGCCTACTTCACACCCCTTTGCCAGCTGTTGGGATTGGGAACACATGGGGGGTTTGTGTATAGCCATACCACCTCACAAAGGGCTAGATAGGGGTAGTAGGGCTTTGTCCACAGTGGGTCTGCAAGTGTTTCAGTATGAATGATTAATGATTGAAAAATATATAACAAAAACATCCTTAAAAGTCACATCATTGATTGTGGGCATTTGTTTTGTTTTGACAACTGCAAACAGCTACTATATCCTGTGCTGTGTTGTTTCATGGTGCCTATAAATTTAACTACATTTGCTACCATGCATTTGTTGCTGTGAGTATATCAAGGGGCCCTAATAGTTTACATTTTTGTGTCATGTTTTAATAAACCCTGATCATAGCAAACCTGGGTGATCAAGCCATTCATTCCCAAAATAGAACAAGGACCCCTTTGAAATTTAAAGTGGCTTTGAAAAATCTGAATGAACCTCACAAAAGATTAGGATTTCTCAATGCCTCTTTCCAGCAGAAACACATTTTCTAGGCAGATCCGTTTGTGTATCCAGACCTTATTATCATCATAATGATCTATTTATAGAACTCCAGCGACCAGTCACTATTGTGATGTACAGTCTGACCGGCCCTGGGACGATTTCTCTCTATCAACAGTAACCCCTGCATGAACTTTATTTTACCACTTATGCCCTCCCATTTTAGCACATGGCTAGTTTCTTCAATGTACCTTTATAACTAAAACTTGATCAATAGTAGTTGTACCATTTGTTTAGACTACAACAGGTTAATAGACTTGATATAAAAACTTGATATAAATGTCTAGACTGCAGGTGGCATGTAAAAGTAATGTTGTCTTTTTGCATTTAGAAAAATATGCAGTACTCCTTTGTCTAGCTATGATAATAACAGTTAAATTTTAGTTGTAATAAATCTTAATACAAGTACTGGAGTTCAAAGTCTGACGAATCTGAGCTGCTTCGTACCATGGTGGTCTGGTTGTTATCAAAAGTTAACAGTTTGTCATAAATTTTGGGTACAGAGTGTTAGATGTCGTGGACAACTGTGACTGCATGGCCTCTATTTTCCACGTGACCCCTTCCCTCCTATCAACATGTACTAGTACTTGTCTAGCCTCTAGGAACTCCCCATGTCACAAATTAGGTTACTTGCCCAGCACCCATGGCATCTAGCCAATAGACATCTACCTATGTCTGCCTGTCCCATAGAAAGGCTACATTTGGGACGGTTTCAGCCTAAAGTTAAATCTGTATATACTCCAGACACCCTGGCGCATAGCCAGTGAATGACCTCATCTCTAAATATCTGGTTTCTACCTCTTCTGTACCCCCTTTGTAACCTTACGCCTTCTCCATTGGCAAAAGAAATACATCGTAAACATTTCGCTAATTGCACCTTTAGCACGTCCATGCATCTCACTGTTGTTGGGACAACAATGGGGTCATTTCCATACAATTCAAAGACTCGTCTTTAGCTATTGAATGTTACAACACTGGACGATTTGCTAGCACTTTTGGAGGGTCTTCTGTGAGGAAACACTTAAACAGATTTAGTAATCACACACTGTACCAACCACAACCAGGATAGAAATTGTCAGGAAATCCCAGATTAGCTTCAGTGGCTGATCGAACACCTGACCAAAACAAGGGTCAGGTCAACAGGATAGGTGATACCATATTAAAGCCGGGGGAGTTTGAGTTTTGGGAACAAAATGATAAATCAGTTTATGTCTGAGAAGAGTATATGTAAAGAAATTGAAGGTAATAAAGATATTACTGGTGTATTAAAAAATTGATTAAACTAGGAGGAGGAGAAATCTCTTTATAACCATAATGAGTCAATGTCAATTCAGAAGCAATTCTTATGCTACATGTATTTCGCAAGCACTTACAATAGGAAGAAATGTGTAACACTTTTGATCAAAAACGAGTCTTCGCAATGATGGTTTTATTCAGTGTGGAAGACAATTCATTGCAGACAATTGATGACATGTGTATTGTTTTGGCTCTCACAACAATCCTGATTGTCACAACAATACACATCCCTTGTCTGCAGTGTCTTGTTTTGTTTCATCATCTGATAAAACTGAAGAACATTTAATGACACATCGTCAGGAATTAAGGTGTCAGCTAGAGAGTATCCAGGTGCAGTAATTAGACAGATATCATCTAACAAGACCAAAGATTACATTGTGACTTATTTCAGTAACTTTGTAATGTAGAATTACATCAATACATGTATCTTTAGGGAAACAGACTTTCAGTTTTGTGATCACGTACTGATACAGTGATAACTTTTGTGATATAACATGCAGAAATGGAAGAAAAAGAAGTTATATGATTTTATAATTCTATTAACATAACATCTCACTCAACATTTTCAAATGTTAACAGACAATCAACTCTTCAAATAAAGCAAAACCTGCCATGAACCATTTGGTATTGGTCACTATAAATTTTACAGTAAGAAATTTAACATGCTGTGTGACTTACAACCCATTCTGACATGCACACCATTTCCTCTGACAGAAATTTATGATGATGATTATTTTATTGAGTCAGAGTATTAAAGTCTGCAGCTAGCGCTGTGCTCTATCTAAAGAAAAATCAAGATGTTAGATCTTGTCTAAGACCATATTGCCATATATAGACATAATGAAATCCAGGGAAAAGCCCAGAAACTTGATACAAGTTAAGTATATATCTCACTCCCCATGTGTATGTATTAGAACCCCCAAAACAGCTGTGCTGCCAGTCTTCATCAGGAACATGGCAGGAATCCTTGTGAAACACTTGTCTATCTCCAGGGATTGGGCCAGAGGTCAGACTCAGTCCAGCAAAAAAATAGGTCAACAAGTAAAGGATTTTATCAGTCAAATTCAGTAAAGAGATGATTAAAAGTAGTACACATAGTGACATATATTTAGATGTACTACTGTATATCGGAAAAAATAAGTTTATATCTGGCTAGTTTGATCACCATTTCTTTCTGATTGACAAACTAATTTTGAGCTACAACAATGTGTTCGTTAGTCCGTAAACATTTGTCATCAATAAAGTTCTTTGGTTTAAGTTAGATTGTTACCATTGCTTTCCCTCCAAGCCAATTGCTAATTTCCTGTCAAGCAGTTATATTCAGCTGAAAAAAAAGAAAAAGACAAGGGCACTGTACTATTGTTCCTATTGATGTCAGTCCATCTACTTACTGGTGTCAACATGGATACCCCTGTCAATGGGCTGTTGTTTTTGTTTGGGTTAAAATTTCCTGACATTCTAAACATCGAAACCTTGATCTGGAGAAGCCTTTACAAGTGTCACGCACACCTGTTACACTCTTGTGAAAACGTTAATGCCAACAAGTGTGCTTAAACAGGCGTTTCCCCCAACGGTTCCACATTCTGTTTCTTGGCAAGTTGTTTTTGGTCCATTGCAACGGCTAATGGATGTGTTCGCAACGGAGCTGGGTTCATTCTTTGTCCCCCTGCGAACCCAGGTTCTTGTTTCTGAAGCCCTTAATGTGATTACAGGTTTCTGAACAAGTGTTTTGCACCGCTTTTGATCTCTATCAAGTGGCCGAAAGTTCTTATCTTGGCTAAGATGAGGGTTATGGTGATGCTAGGTTGGCCATTACAACATAGTTTAACCTGAACTTATGAAGCATTTTATTGCCTGAGATCCACCATGATCCATTGTCACCCATAGTTAGCTAATGGGGAAAGGGGATCCCCAGAAAAGTGGTTGAGCAGAGAATGGGCTTTCTGTCCCCTGGTTGGTCCTGAATGCTGGGGGCTTATTACTACAGTTGTAAGCTCTGTAGAAGCCACTTGAACAAAAATACGGTTGCCCCAACTGACTGCAACCGATCCACTGGCCCATTCTACAACAGGTGAATATAAAAGGTGGAACCTTGTATTGTGTAGTTCCCAACCAGGGGTAGGGTTACCCATTCCCACCCCACCGAGTTCATGGTGATTCATTCTCCAGACAGATATTTATTGGTTACAGGGTCGTAAAGTCTTAATGAATTTACTGGAGAAAGGCCTTCACTCCGCAGCCAGACTGTGTGCCAGTGTATGCTTGTATTGGCAACAGGTTAAGATCAAGTTATGGGTGAAAATTTCAGGTCAGCACACAACAAGTGGTACATGTTGTAACAACAGGTGCCCCACCTGTGAAGCAACATGTGCAGGTGTGGCAGACTTCCAGGTGGCACAGTCGCAGGTTTATTACACTTTCTCCCCCCAGATGGGTGCCACTGCCAATGTCTGCTTGTTTTCTTTACAGATCTGTTTGCAAACATTGCCCCCACAGACCACCATGTCAGCAGCTAACCATGAAAGAACACCTACAGATCAGTTTTCATTCATAGTGTGCAGTAAATACAGTAGATAATCAATTATGCTTCACACACCCTTCTCTTTACTCCAAAATTACAACACTATACCCTTTAGATTTTTTGTCTGATAGATTTCAACCCTCCAGAGCCTCAAATGATGCTTTTAAGGTTGTCTTTGTATTCTTGCAGCGAAGGATGGTAGGGTGAAAAAGTTATTGAGACGCATGGATCCTACCTGGGAGATGGTAGTTACCCAATGTGGGTGGACGATGACAGGCGGTAATTGATGGAGTCTGTAGGAGGTGACACGTAGGAGGGACTCATGTTGTCAAGTTTCACATTGACCTGTTTTTTAGGCTGAAGAGGTTCCATTAGCTAATCTCCTTCTCTCCCTGGACAGTCTATCAACAGTTCTCACTAGACTATGTTGATCCCCTGTCGCTATAGAACTAATACTGATTGTCTACAAATGTAGCTTTACCTTCAGTGTCAAGGCTGTTCTATATACACATATATTCAGATAGATTTTGGTAGAAAGGTAGAAACAGTGCAGGATTACAGGCTAAAATGAGAAGTGGAATGGATACCCATACTAGTAAGGCATACATGTACATCATGAAATATGGCTACACTGCTACACTGGTTTTAGTCAAATTAGCTTCTTGTGATTTTGCCCTTAATTACACCCCACATTTCCAACCTTTCCAAATTGATGCTAAGCTTCCATACCTTGTGAAAAGCAGCTGTTAACTTTCAATGTATGAAATCTAGGGTATATGCTGATCAAATTTTGTCTGGACTACTTGATTGGACCTGTTACAGGACACACCTGGTATATATTGCAGCGTTTGGTTGGTCTCGGCCTTCTTCCTAGGCATGTTTGAAATACCTCTACTGTATATTGGGATACTGCTTTTTAGTCCAAATCATATCTCAATGGCATTGTTGGCAAGTTGCATGTGTAACGTGGATGACAACTTCTTCAGGAAGTGATGCAAAAGAAATCAGATGTACTTTTGTTTCAGAAAGATAATTTTTTCAACTTTAATGATTAAACCCCCACAGTTCGGTTGACCATACTTCAGCCAGACTTCCGTTAAGGCTTTTAGCTAGGATTTTTTTGTTGGGCGTCCATTTTTTTGCATTGTATGCTATGCTCAGCAAAGATGCACGGTGCACAAGCTTTTTAGGGGGCCTTTTTTGAAAGTCAAAATGCTCTCAAACACTACTTTTTGCATTTTGAGTTACAAATTTTGAGGAATTCGAGTTTTTGTCCTTCAGTAAACCATCATTTTTGTATTTATAGTAAGGCTGAAGAGAGGCATATGTGCATGGCAGGGGTTGGGAGTGGGAAAAAACAGGGCGTCTTTAGGGTGTCCTACCAAAAAGTAGGGCGTCCAATTTCTTAGTATTTTCAGTACAGGGCGTCCAAAAAGACACCCTGGACACCCCTAGCTAAAAGCCCGCTTCCGTTGTCCACTCATGACCATTTATGTCTGTCCAATGGTCAGTGGAGGTTGAG
>NW_017803932.1:1208381-1210961 GCF_001625305.1 Branchiostoma belcheri | reverse complement strand
GAAGCAACATGTGCAGGTGTGGCAGACTTCCAGGTGGCACAGTCACAGGTTTATTACACTTTCTCCCCCCCAGATGGGTGCCACTGCCAATGTCTGCTTGTTTTCTTTACAGATCTGTTTGCAAACATTGCCCTACAGACCACCATGTCAGCAGCTAACCATGAAAGAACACCTACAGATCAGTTTTCATTCATAGTGTGCAGTAAATACAGTAGATAATCAATTATGCTTCACACACCCTTCTCTTTACTCCAAAATTACAACACTATACCCTTTAGATTGTTTGTCTGATAGATTTCAACCCTCCAGAGCCTCAAATGATGCTTTTAAGGTTGTCTTTGTATTCTTGCAGCGAAGGATGGTCGAGTTAAAAAGTTATTGAGACGCATGGATCCTACCTGGGAGATGGTAGTTACTCAATGTGGGTGGACGATGACAGGCGGTAATTGATGGAGTCAGTAGGAGGTGACATGTAGGAGGGACTCATGTTGTCAAGTTTCACATTGACCTGTTTTTTAGGCTGAAGAGGTTCCATTAGCTAATCTCTTTCTCTCCCTTGACAGTCTATCAACAGTTCTCACTACTTTATGTTGATCCCCTGTCGCTATAGAACTAATACTGATTGTCTAGCTTTACCTTGAGTGTCAAGGCTGTTCTATATACACATATATTCAGGTAGATGTTGGTAGAAAGTTAGAAACAGTGCAGGATTACAGCTAAAATGAGAAGTGGAATGGATACCCATACTTGTAAGGCATACATGTACATCATAAAATATGGCTACACTGGTTGTAGTCAAACTGACTTCTTGTCATTTTGCCCTTAATTACACCCCACATTTCCAACCTTTCCGAATTGATGCCAAGCTTCCGTACCTTGGGAAAAGCAGCTGTTAACTTTCAATGTATGAAATCTAGGGTATATGATGATCAAATTTGTTCTGCACTACTTGATTGGACCTATTACAGGAGGCACCTGGTATATATTGCAGGGTTCGGTTGGTCTCGGCCTTCTTCCTAGGCATGTTTGAAATACCTCTACTGTATATTGGGATACTGCTTTAGCTTTTTAGACCAAATCATATCTCAATGGCATTGTTGGCAAGTTGCATGTGTAACGTGGATGACAACTTCTTCAGGAAGTGATACAAAAGAAATCAGATGTACTTTTGTTTCAGAAAGATAATTTCTTCAACTTCAATGATTAAACCCCCACAGTCCGGTTGACCATACTTCAGCCAGACTTCCCCTGTCCACTCATGACCATTTATGTTTGTCCAATGGTCAGTGGAGGTTGATGACCCTTCAGCACTCTTCTGTCCACTCTCCTGCTTTTATCCCACTTGTCCCTTGCATGCTTCAGCACACAGGCAAACAGTCCTGTCCCCATTTTCCTCATATCACTGCAGCCATCAGTGGCAAATCAATATTGTTTCAACAAATTAAATATTTGATACTTTGTAAAAGTTTCCTTGAATCGTTCTTAATAGACCTTTCTATACTTGTAATTTCTTGTTTTCTGATTTTAAACTGTTACACTTTTATTTGTTGTGATGCCTCTAACAATGATTACTTTTGGAACTACATGTACATATAAAACACCTCCAGTTCTTTATGTGTAAAAGGAAGGAAAGTGTATTTATAATCACTATAAAATTTCAAGCATCATCAACTTTGTATAAATCAAGAACTATTTATTTCAGTTCAAAGATGTTTCAGACTATTTTTTTAAAACCCAGTTTAATGAAAGTAAGACTAATGGATGTTGCACATGTGTAAGTGAGTCTATTGCTTTATTGGCTGCTGAATGTTGATCATCTGATGAAAATTGATTCAACACAGAGCATGTGGAGATCAAAGAGGCGGTGACAGGGAGGTAAATGAAGGCTGTTTTGGGTTGGGTTTGCGTTACATGGTGGATAGCATGCTGGGGTGTAAAGTGTGTTTGGCAGTGTTGGTGTCAGCTCTAACCCTTCTGTAAATTTGCTCCACTTAGTGCTGACCAAGTTGACACTGCCGAGACACATTCTTTCTATCCAACTCCAAATCTTACAAACACTTGCTAAAGGTTAAAGTTGCTACATGTATGTGTAAGAATAAAATCTCAAGGTTATAGTTTTTATCAAAGCCAAACCATCAACACTTGTGGAATAAAACCAGTAAATAGATCTAACTGTATCAATTACAGGGTTGTATTCATTTAATATTATGATTGCAGGATTTCAAGCTAATCATCAGCTCTATCAAGATTGATGTCACAAAATTCAACCCAATCAAGACAGCTGTACCAAACAAATGCACCTCTTGCACCTGCGTGTTAGTAGACAACCACCTGTTGCATCTTCTTTGATGATCGATCTGTACTTTTTGTAATGATGATCTTTGTTCCATCCTTGGCCTTCAATCCCTGGGTAAGAGAAAGTAGAATTGTACTCCACCTACAAGGAACAGATTACTATTTATCCTGGAGTAACTTTTCACCCAGGTCAGCTTCAGTCAAAGGAATAAAGGGAGTTTTAAACATGGTGACAATTGCCTGACCCCACCTTTTGCCTTATCTGGCTGACCTCTCTTGCTGTGG
>NW_017803932.1:1190256-1208361 GCF_001625305.1 Branchiostoma belcheri | reverse complement strand
TTCCGTTAAGGCTTTTAGCTAGGATTTTTTTGTTGGGCGTCCATTTTTTTTGCATTGTATGCTATGCTCAGCAAAGATGCACGGTGCACAAGCTTTTTAGGGGGCCTTTTTTGAAAGTCAAAATGCTCTCAAACACTACTTTTTTGCATTTTGAGTTACAAATTTTGAGGAATTCGAGTTTTTGTCCTTCAGTAAACCATCATTTTTGTATTTATAGTAAGGCTGAAGAGAGGCATATGTGCATGGCAGGGGTTGGGAGTGGAAAAAAACAGGGCGTCTTTAGGGTGTCCTACCAAAAAGTAGGGCGTCCAATTTCTTAGTATTTTCAGTACAGGGCGTCCAAAAAGACACCCTGGACACCCCCTAGCTAAAAGCCCGCTTCCGTTGTCCACTCATGACCATTTATGTCTGTCCAATGGTCAGTGGAGGTTGATGACCCTTCAGCACTCTTCTGTCCACTCTCCTGCTTTTATCCCACTTGTCCCTTGCATGCTTCAGCACACAGGCAAACAGTCCTGTCCCCATTTTCCTCATATCACTGCTGCCATCAGTGGCAAATCAATATTGTTTCAACAAATTAAATATTTGATACTTTGTAAAAGTTTCCTTGAATCGTTCTTAATAGACTACTTTCTGTATTTATATTTTCTTGTTTTCTAATCTTAAACTGTTACACTTTATTTTTTTGTGATGCCTCTAACATTAAGTAACAATAATTACTTTTGGAACAAAATGTACTCCAGTTCTTTATGTATCATAGAAAAGAAAGTATATCTATAATCACTATAAAATTTCAAGCATCATCAACTTTGTATAAATCAAGAACTATTTATTTCAGTTCAAAGATGTTTCAGACTATTTTTTAAAACCCAGTTTAATGAAAGTAAGACTAATGGATGTTGCACATGTGTAAGTGAGTCTATTGCTTTATTGGCTGCTGAATGTTGATCATCTGATGAAAATTGATTCAACACAGAGCATGTGGAGATCAAAGAGGCCGTGACAGGGAGGTAAATGAGGGCTGTTTTGGGTTGGGTTTGCGTTACACGGGTTAGCATGCTGGGGTGTAAAGTGTGTTTGGCAGTGTTGGTGTCAGCTCTAACCCTTCTGTAAATTTGCTCCACTTAGTGCTGACCAAGCTGACACTGCCGAGACACATTCTTTCTATCCAACTCCAAATCTTACAAACACTTGCTAAAGGTTAAAGTTGCTACATGTATGTGTAAGAATAAAATCTCAAGGTTATAGTTTTTATCAAAGCCAAACCATCAACACTTGTGGAATAAAACCAGTAAATAGATCTAACTGTATCGATTACAGGGTTGTATTCTTTTAATATTATGATTGCAGGATTTCAAGCTAATCATCAGCTCTATCAAGATTGATGTCACAAAATTCAACCCAATCAAGACAGCTGTACCAATTTACCAAACAAATGCACCTGCATGTTAGTAGACAACCACCTGTTGCATCTTCATTGATGATCTGTACTTTTTGTAATGATGATCTTTGTTTCATCCTTGGCCATCAGTCCCTGGGTAAGAGAAAGTAGAATTGTACTCCACCTACAAGGAACAGATTACTATTTATCCTGGAGTAACTTTTCACCCAGGTCAGCTTCAGTCAAAGGAATAAAGGGAGTTTTAAACATGGTGACAATTGCCTGACCCCACCTTTTGCCTTATCTGGCTGACCTCTCTTACTGTGGTCCCTTTTCTACACAGCTGTGCAGTAGTCACAATCTCTCACCAATTTTCTTGTTGTATGGAGTAGATGATACATGTACTATAAAAGTCTGTTGAATGGTTTTTGAATAGTACAGATAAGCTATAACACACTTTGTTGCAGAAGATATGGCAAGCATTTAGTCTCTTATACCAGGTGTATAGAAGAAGGCTAAGAACAGGTAATTGTTATACAATTGACTATTGTAGTTTTATAATATGTTCAGTTTTCACCAGTTTACACCATTTGTATATGCGTTCACATAAAGAGAGAACAAAATGAACATGTGTAAATTTTCTTTTAGGATCATGTCACTTGAAAGGTCATACTGAAGTGAGCTCATTTCTCATGACCTCCTCTATATTAAGATGTAACACAACCTGGTTGTTCTTCTCAAGTGAACAAAGTAGTCTGCATTTGGGAGGATATTAGTTTCTACATTAATATCCTGACCCATGACAGTTGTACCCACCTGCTATAACTCATGTACATTGGTCCAGGTGTGTATTACGCTTTATTCATTGTACTGGGGATGGCAAGCGTCTGTGGATTGCGACAGTGCAGGGGGCCTGTTTTGGGTAGTTCTAATCTCCTGTCCAAGGACAGGCTTTGAAGCCCAGGTAGACCAAACTGCAGAGATAAGTGGTTGTCACACCTGCTGATGCTCTAGCTGTAGGTAACAGGGCGGTGGAGCGGACCTCAGGTTTCAGTGTTTACTCACCCCAGCAGTGGGATCTCCACTAATGGCAGTGATTGGCAGCGGCATAAAGGCCTAGATAAACACTACATGGAGACCCTGTAAGTGATCGCAGCACCGCTCCTTGTGTTACCTGGGGTAATTGCTGCTACCTGGCTTCATCCTAGCCTGGAGGAGCTGATGAGGGTGTATTTTACTTGTTTTGGCCAGTCAGAAAGAGGAGGGGGTACTTCTGTATGTTCGCATATGCACAACACAGTATGGCAGATCTGCATTTGGAGACCATCTTACGTACATATCTACTGTCTCATGAATTTGCTGAAAAGTTTTTGGAGGTTGAAACAACAAGTTTAGTACCTGGAGATAAAACATCTGATATAAAAACAAGGACCATCGCTTCTTCAATGTCGCTATCTCTACTTATATTGTAGTGTACTAGTGTTACCAATTACCGAGTTGTTTTGAAGACTTGATTAAACAACTCAGCCAGTACTTTTTAATAATGATATACATTGTACTTAAGTTTTGTAAAGAAGGCGAAAGTTTGTCCTGTATGTTGTAATCCAATCAATTGCAAGGACAAGGGAAGCTTTGGAAACTGCTTACGAAAATAGTCAAGAATGGAGGGCACATACTTGAAGGTACATGAAATCTTACAAGACTTTGTGAAGATGAAAGCATTAAGTAAGCGATACCCCGGCAGACTTGCTGACTACCTGGTGTAGCGTGCATACCTGGCAGGTAACCCTAGTCTCCGCACGCTCCCAGAGCTACAGGTACAAGAAGAGGTCATTAGGACCTGTATCCTTGGAATTCACAAGACGTGTAACCAGAGACCCTTGCAGGAGACTCTTATTCACTTCACCTTTGTTCTGAGGGTTTTTATTAGGCTTCTGTCATCACCTGCTTTAATCCTTTGTGCTCCCTGCATTGAGGTGTCCTAAGGTTCTTACTAGCTGTCAGTATATGACAGATAAGGAGTTAAGTCATAATCTGGAAACAACAGAATCCTCAGCTCCAGGTGTGCAGGAAAAGAGTTATGTATCAAGGAAATCCTTCACACAGATTCAGGCCTCTATAAACTCCATTGTGGCCTTGGGGGATTATAATGGAGTTGGGTTTCTTGTGTTGAAAGTTGAATCAGCCATTTCAATTGTTCCTTTTCTTGTCACTTGTATAAAGGGCATACAAACATGCATCAAATACACAGTCACAATTAGCCTGATGTATGTTCCTGCTCGGACAAGAAAAAAATGAAAGGCTGAACACTTAGATGTACAGTCAGCATGATAAGACTCCACAGGTGTCTATACCATCACTGTTGTTGTCTTATGATTGGTTCAGGATGTAAAGGATTTAGCAGAAGTCTTTGCCAAGGACTACAACAATGTACTTGATTCTAACAGGATGAAACATAAGAGCAGTTAAGGTCAGGTTGTGAGAACAGAGACGTTTTGGCACGTAGTAAAAACCTTACGTCAGACAAAGTGAGCTGCACCTACTCTGTAGAAAAGGCGGGAAACCCAATAGTCCACAGTAAATAGAGAGAGGTTCTCACGTGGACTGACATGGTCCCAAAGTTTGCCCAGCAGATTTGATTAAGGTGCGATAGCATGTTAACAGCATCTTGCCATTTGGTGCGTTATTTGTCTACTGGTGCCACCACCAAAGTTCTTGAAAGGCAAGCTGGATAACAAGCCTTAGGTTTCACACATCCACAACTAGCCCTTGACAACTAGTACCACCAACTACCTACAGCATTACATCTTTGACAAAGTTCACAAAGAGAGAATCGCTTTGAGCTTTATTCAGAAGGGTACAGGACTGTAGAAATGTGTGTTGATAGTATTCAGTTATTTGTTTGTAAACTTAGCAACTAAATCAGAAGTTGTCAGTATCTACCATGTGGTGAGGAACTGACGTAGTCCCTAGCAGCAAGGGACTGAAACCCACTCTGAACCTGAGTCACACACATGTACTTCTTGTACATGGTTTTAACTCAAGTTTTACTAAGGACCAGTATATGTATGTTGTTACCCCATAATGGATTTTGCATGTTAAGAGAAGGGCTTAGGATGTTTTGGTCAAGCATATTTCTTTATCTTGGTACACGTTTATCTTAAGGTTGTAAGTGTAGACACTTGAAAACACAACTTGAACTTTCTCACGTCTAAGCACTGCAGGTATACATTATACTGTACTTCTTATTTGTACTTCAACTCAGAACTGTCAACCCAAGGTAAATTATGGTATGTCTTGGCTGGTAGCCATATCAACTGACTTTGAATTATGCCATGGAAAACATTGAACTCTTTCACAGTGTCACAAGTTTCTTCATCTGTAAATAGAATAAAAGATGAAAGAGGTGTACGGATGATTAAGCTAGGATCTGAAGAATTAGGTAACTGTCACGTGTGCATACCTTATAGATTTATTACCTTACCCCCAAGGGAGTCAAAATTTATTAGCTGTTTGGAAATTGTACATACCAAACAGAACTAGCTTTTGCAAGTATTGGACATCAGAAAAAACAGCTATGTTTATAGGAAAAATAGCAAACAGTGGTCTGAAATACTGAACTCAATGTCCTGCACCTGTCTTTGACTGGCTTTAAAAGTCAAACACAGACACAGGATAACAAGGTATGTGAGATGTTCAGGCAGATTGAATTTCAAGTGAGCAGCCTTGGTGTCTTCTCTTGTCCCCTACAGAATGATGCATGACAAGCAAAATAAGCAGGTCAGGAGCAGAGCAACAACTTGAGGTGTTACTTGCCAGTCACAATGGCTTAGGGACACGGCCAACTTGGCTCTGTCTGCATGCAACCTTCTTGCATTGCTGTCAACTCAAGGATACAAGCAGCATATTTCTAAAAGACCTTCCGTAATACTTGTCTGTCTTAACTTTTAAAAGTCGTAGCTAGTTTCTCCAATAAAGACCAGTTTGAGATCCTTAGGAAGAGCTGAGGATTCTAATTTCCCACAGATAAAGCTTGATACCAGTGTAGCAGGCTGGACTGCACCCTTGGCCAGAATGTACCCAGGCTGGGTATATTTTGACCAGGGGTAGCTTCCATCCTGCTACACCTGCCGAACCTCCATCCAATGCTGTACCACAGTATTGACCAAGTCACCATTTGTTTACGTTAAGATGGTTAGGGTACTTCAGAAGCGAGGAATTCTTAGAATAACAATGGGCACTACCAGGATACACCTTCCCCATGCCTTGCTTCTGTGCAACTGAAAGAATCTGACAGAGATGACACTGGTGATTTAAGTGGAGTCTTTTCAGCAGGTGCTTTGTAAGATAAGCATCCTCGAAATTCGATGAGGGACAAGAGGAAAACAACATGATGCACATCAGATAATCTTTGAGAAAAAAGGATTCTAACTAACTGATATAACTACTTTGCGTAATAGAATCCGTGAGATACAGTAACTTGTAAATTTTTGACAGCCCTTAGGATGATCTGTTGCATGAAATGCTGCATTCCCGCATGCCCTCTTCAACTGTGGACGTCAGGAATTCCTTAGAAGTTTATCTTAGTTCAGTCAGCTCTGGAGACAAAAAAAATGGGGTCGTCATGGAAGAAGTAGCATGGAACCTGTAGATGGGAGAAATAGAGCAAAGATTGTGTAGGGGACTCGGGTGTCGGAAGCTCGTGGCGGATCATATTAGAGTTGCTGGCTACAGTCTAGCTTAGAAGGGGTCTTGGTTGGTTGCAAAGGGTGTAAACAGTAGATCTAAGGTCCTTATTATGTAGAACCTATTATAGATGAGTTTTGTGAGAAAAGTCGCTAAAATGGCATTCTCTGCATGCAAGAATGTTATCTGAAGATTTGGCAGTGGTCTTTTGAGAAATGTTGAGAATGTTCTAGGGGTAGGTGGGAGAAACTGGGTCCTAGCTCCTGTAACCCATTACTAAGATGGGTTTCCCAAGAACTAAGTAGAAGCAAACCTGATACTTGTATGTAGTCCCAATAAAAGGGTCAAAGTATCGACCATGGTTGAATATGAGGGACATTGTATGGTACAAGCCTAAAAGGCTCCAAGATGGAATGAAATGTGGAACTGGGTCTAGGTTGAAGCAGCCAAGCAGTCTATAACTTACAAGACTTGTAGACAGCAAGTCAAAGACTGCTGGCTACTTCAGCCTAGATCCAAGGTTAAGTGGATAGGTGCCCAACCTGTTTTAAGTGTTTACTCTGTGTCAACCTGTTTGCCTTACAGGTTACCCCTGCCAGATCAAGTCAGAATCGTGTTCACACACGTGTACGCAAACATTTACTCGAAGATTTGAAACGTTGGTATCTTAATACCAAATTGTCATCTGTGTACTGGTGATCTCTCTCCACTGGACTAGCTGTCCTTCTACTATTATGTATGCTTTATTGTGTTAGATTACACATTTTCAAGCATACAATTAGAAAAATTCATGAATAGCGGGAAGAATATTTGCCTCAAATAACAACCCGTTATTACTAGTAACTTCAGTCTGATTAAATTCAGCGAAAAATTGTATTAAGGTTTGCAAAAATGTTCATAATGGCATTCATCTAACACAAAATGTTTTCTTAGTTGGACAAAGGACATGCAGTTCAGTAAAGTTTAAATACTTGAGCTGTAAGTCTGTATGTACTTTACATGCAGGATTCTATAAGAGTCTGAGCCTCTTTTCATGAGGACTTTCTATCCATCTCTGTTAAGGCAAGGAAACACTGTATTGCCAAGGCATTAACTCTGGAATGTCTTACAAGTTCTTAAGAAGTATTCTGCAGCTGTCGAGTCTACCCACAAGCTCCTTGAAGTCTTTGTGTTTGCCAGGTAAACCTGTGAAGAAAGTTTAGAGTTCCTCTATAGACAGTGGGAGGGGATGAATGTCTGGTAGATTGTATGTTACCTAAGAGATGGCATGACCAGGGGAGCTCAAACATACGTGCCATGCACCATGTCCTACCTGTCACAGTACATATAGGCCTCATCATTAGACCATGGAGGCTTTGCTTGAATGAAGATTCCTAATATAACATAGGCAGACTCACATGGAAAATATTCCATTGAAGCAAAAGTTGTACAGTGAAGAGATTCCATTATTTGAATGAAGGCTATAAAGATTCGTAACATCAAAGACTTGATATATACAAGGAAATATGCCTTATTTTTTAAAGCAAAAGTGGGAAATTGGGAGCAGATTCTACTGATGGTTCTATGAAAAAGTCATTAACAATTGGAGCATTGAAAGTAATACCTTTCTTGATCATAACTTTCGTACAGTCAATCACATGCATTTGGTTAAAAAAACTGGGTAAACTTAGATCTTTTACAAAGTCATTTTGTATTGAAACAATGTTGCTATTTACTGTGACATGGTCCAGTGATAAATGGTGGAGTTTCTGTTGATGTTCAGGGGAACAGGTGTCAGATGAGGAATGTGTGTTATTGTCCTGCCTTATCAGACTGTCTGTCAGCATCTGCACATGTCCTCCCCTGGCAGGTGTCAGGATGGGGGCGGGAAGGTTTGCTAGGATACAGCAGGTACCCCAGCAGGTCACAGGGGATTGATAGTGGAGAGAGACAAGCTGATGGAGGGGAACAGGAAATCAAACATTCCCTGAACCATGACGTTTGAACAAATTAGCAACCAAGTATTGATGGAAAAATAGTGTCCTGGGCTACCATAAAATTTCAGCTTGAAATTGGTGTTGACTTTCTACTGATTACATACTCCCTGATGTTTGGCCAGCTTCAATTTTGTTTTTTCTATGGAGCAATATTGGTTTCGCACATTTGAAGTTGGCAGTGAAACATTTGGTACAATGTATTTTGTAGTACATAGGCAGTGTGGAAGTAGTGTTTTGTTTGCCTGGCATTTCAATAAGGTATTTAAATAAGGGTACATGTGAAATGTTGTGTGCTTATCACTTGATATAAGCTAATAAATGTTACTACTGTGTGATTTGACTTACAGTAACTATTAACAGACCAGGTGTCACCAGCCTGGATGAGGGCTGCATAAAACAATTTACAAATTTGATATCAAGTGGCTTCCATAGCAGATTGAAGGTTGAAAAGACTGACGTTTTATTAGATGTTATATATTGCAGTACTTATTTCATGTATGTATCACTGTAGGAAAATGCAGATTATTTTTGTGCAGAGAGACCATATGTTGTCTGATCCCACTGTAGCCACAGTATTTCCACCCAGAGAATTGTCAGGGTTAGAACAGATCATGTTCTCAAAGCTGCCTGCCGCTAGGCATGTAATCTCCAGCCTTTCTCTCCTAGCCACCTGGTCACCTTTCACATTTATGTTCTCCACAGTCAGCCTTGCTACTCTGTCAACTCTGACTGTAAATTTCCCATCTGTCCCACAATGCATTGTGTTAGGTTCCACCGGGGGTTGTCCCGGGATTGTGCGCCGTTTTCCAGACCATTACTCCGACCTTTCCAGCCTGTGTGAGGTCGGCAGGAATTTTCAGTAAACACCCAACGCTGTTTGCTGTGCAAAGAAAGACTCATGTAGGAAATGTTACACAAACTAAAGCATGGAATGTTTCTGAACTTGACATTGTGGTTTGCCTGATTGTTTCTTTATCACCATTGCCAGTCATGCAGAAGAATGGCAATAGCAAAAGATTTTGTTGTAAAAAAATAATGATGAATAGTTGAGAGTTACTGTCATACTTTTGTTATAGAAGATAGTTTTCAAATGTTTTTCCTTGTCTACTTTTTCAAGTTACAGCATCAAATTTTGTAGAGCATTGAATGTTGGGGACCATAAGGGTCTTTCCAGGTTGAAACTATTCATAGGGTATTTCTCAGAAATACGGCTACTCCACCAAATATTATCCAGTTGTTAACTAAACAAAACCAGCAGGTCAGTCCACTGTACCTATAGTAACTACATACGTCGGTAGTCTTTCTTGTTGTATCACATTTTACCATTCCCTGGTCTAACTGTATACATCATAATATTTTTCTAAAGATGTACCTTATATAGTCGTGCCTTTTGTTTAAATACCAGACATCCATTCTTATGCAACTATAATTAAGCCAGTCTCTGACCTTTTGTACTTGCTTCATGATTTCTTTCTAGACCACCTGTTAGCCTTTTCTTTTCGACCACCTGTTAACTCACCTTGCTTTACTTGAGTGCATTACCCCTTAGTTATCCTGTGGTTTGGTATTTGTAAAAGCAACAATTCCTGTTGTTAGAAACAGCAGACCTTCACCTTTGCCTTTGTGACAAGCCCACCCACCATATTTGTTGTGACGTATTTTCCCTGTTGGGAGCAGTAGTTGTTGAGGCATATTTTACGTACTACTCTTCTAGAACTTGACGTCTTCTGTTACAAAGATCTTTGTATTCATAGGACAAAAAGGTTGAACAAGAAATGCTGTTTTCCAACAGCTAGTTGCGTACTATCCTCTGATATTGATAGAACTTATATTGAAGAAGATATGGGTAACATCTTAAGCTAAACGTTTACTAATAAATAAGAAATAGCACACAGATTGAGATGTGGATGTTATGACAGTTAAAAGCACAACTGGAGTTTTCTGCCATACTTCAGAATGTTGTTTTTTCCCAAGGTCATATATGGTTGGATGGACACAAGGTCAAGTACGTGCAGGAAAAAGGCAACCACTAGAATGTATTGTTAGCTTTGAATCCAACGTGAGACACCTTTAAAGTACATTTACCTTGGCATGTGTCCATATTGAAAGAAAGGCAATATTTTCTGTGCTTATGATGTGAGTTGAATATCTTAGGTCTTAACCACATTCAAGGCCAGGCCTTGGAGTCTGGGCACACCTCTGTCTGCTGTCTTTGTTCCTAATTAAAGGTAACATTATCTGACTCCGTACAAGACAACTATGAATACAGCATTGCCCCCCTATAGAGTTAAATCAGTTAACACCACAACCAGATACAGTTATCCAGTCAACCGGGTCTTCATTCTTCAAACTGACTTTTCCGGAAGTAAAGTCTTGCAAGATTTAACAGTTCCTGTGTTAATTGACTTATTAATTGTTGGAAGCAACAATGCAAGTGCCAGAGTCTTTACAGGTATATATCCCAATCAGTCAAGCGTGTGTGTTTGTGAAACACCTGTCCCGTGAGTTGAGCGAGAAGGGTGGTAGGAGTGATGTGTTTGGCCAGCAGAGCAGGACAATAGCAGACACGTCTGGCACGTAGCGCTACACGGTGTCCCCTCATGCATTAATTAGCCTCTGCACTTGACAGGTGAAGCATCCCGTGACTGTCTCTTCAAAGATGCCTGCGTCTGAAAGCATTCAGGCTAGATCCGGGCTATTTGTCACGAATGCCCCTCCCCGCCATGCCTCTCTTATTTATGTACTCTAACTTACCTGTCTTTTCCTCTACCTTTTGTTGTTGGAGGGTGGGGGGTTCTGACTTGTTCATTTACTTGGCAGCTTGAAACAAGATACACCCTAACTTAAAAGAGGATTCATTGCCTTCTATACTTTCACACAACTTTAAACAATTTCTAGGTTTGATATAATATAGTTATAGCGTATGTACAAATACAAATTAGAGTGAAAATGATATCATTGAGGCATATTTGCACGGCCACGTGTAATCTTATTTTAGAACCGTGTTATTTTTATTGTCTAGAGTTGCAGCTAACTGAAAGTGCTGTATTGTATGTTGTACAAGATGTATTGATTGGTGAATGGTATCAACATACAGGATAAATAAAAACACCTTGGCGTAACTTGTTAGGAGATCGTAAAATTTTAACACCACTTAATTCCAAAAAATAGACAATACACAACAACACTTTCACATATTTGTCAAAATTCTGAAAGGCATTGCAATAATTATCTATATGGTAATTTAGAATTAAATATCATCTGATTCAGAAAGTGTTGAAGCTGTGATTTGAGCATGTTGTTTTGTTTGTTTGTTGCAGATCTTCCAAGACCTGGGCACAGATGTACTGGCATCAGCATTTGAAGGCTACAATGCATGTGTGTTTGCATATGGCCAAACAGGAACAGGCAAAACTTACACCATGATGGGAGACACCGTAAGTATCTGGACCTTGAAAGTATCAAATGACTTATACATATATCTGTTTGTTAGCTTCATTTGAGGGCTCGTTGCCTTCTATAACTTCTAATTTCATGGTAAAGAAGAAGTGCATTTCATAAAAGTGCATTTCATAATCAAGTGGTTATAATATGAAATTCATTTGTAATTCTACTTAAGACCTATGTGGTAAACTATAAACATGCTGGTCTGAATGAATTTTTATGGTATTTTATTACAGTAGGTTTCAGGTCTGATTTCTTGTATAATTGAATCCTGTTGTTTAAATGTGGTTTTACAGGACAGACTCGGTCTTATACCAAGGATAAGCGAGGTAAGTGCTCGCTGCATTACACAATCTCTGTGAGAAAAGCCCACAGTTAGCATTGCATTTACACCTATCAAAAGCCCATTGAAAATCAATCTGTTGTGAACCTGTTGATGTTTTTGTGTGGGCCATTGTGGGGAGGTGAAAAGTTTCTACCATCGGTGCACAGGGTGAAAGGCAAGTGTAGCAAGATTTCTGTGTCGCCATGTTGGCAAAGCATTTCTGCAAAAAGGGAAATCCTTTTCACGCCTGAATGAATGTGTTGGTGGCTGAGTAACCAGACCTTTCACTTTTTTGTAGTGCAAACAAGTCAATGGCAGAGATAAACATGCGGGGGCTATTTTGGAGGCTCATCTTGCATGTTTAAAGGGCTCCGTGTACATGGCCCCGTCTGAACCCAGCCCTTGTATTTTTCTCAGACACTCTTCTGAATCGGTTTCTAGCACAACTTACGTCAACCGCTGCGAAAACAGTAACAGAGATTGTTTCCATCAAACTCTCCTACGGATGATTATGTTTAATGTCAGGTATAATAGATATAAAACACTTAGAGTTGTTCAAACATCGATCTCTTGTTTGTATAACCTTTTGAGGGCAGCCTGACCATAGCTAAAGAGCTGGACTTCCTCAAACTTTGCTTTTGGTTGGCAGTCTGACAGAAGAAAGTGTATTTTGCAAAGTCTGAGTAAAGAAGAGCTTAAAGTACATGACGTCAAAACTAACCCAGAGCTATTGGGGATCTTTGTTGACCTTCGTGGGAAATGGCACATGAGCCAGAAGGATTCTTGGTCTTGTTCCAGGCTAGAGGATTTGTAGAACAGTCAGAATTAGAATTTACAAAGGGTTGTCCAGCTCTCCTTGGTGATGAGGAATGCAGGGCACACATCATTGCTAACACCTGCCTCACGGTGGAGATACTCATGTCAGCTTCCTTACTTTGTCACATTGACCCAAGACAAGTTCTTCGTTCAGGGGACACTGACTCTGCAGAATGACCTTTGATCTAAAACGGGAAGTTCATTTTGTCTTCAGGGCATTGGATACCACAGAAAGACAGGATGTTGTAAGATTTGTTTTGCCCTTGAGATTAATCTGATTACTACATGTATTGAAACATCATCTGTCTTTCAGTTGTCAGCATTTTCTAAAGTGTTTAGAATGCTCTATCCAGGTTTGGGGTCTATGCTTGTCTGTTAAAGTTCTAGCACTGGGGCCAAATGCTTGTACATAGTTAATGTATCACAGTTAGGTCTAAATGTTTGAACTTCTGCATGATTATACATGTTGTAGATTGAAGATGGGTACAGGTAGTCTTTTCAAGTGTGACAGGATTCTCACAAAGTACCTCGCACACACGAGAGGGGCTACATAGCATAAACATTTAAAGCACCAGCCATTTGTCCATTGTTAAAAGCACAATATGTCCCTTATTTCAACTTAAGCTACACGGCTTGTCAAACAGCAGCCTTCTCCACCTACATATACACCTAAAAGGAAATGACATCTTTCTCTGGACACGTTGTTCAAAGGAAAAGACTGATCAGGATCTTGCTGACAAATGATCTTATTGAACGGAAATGCAAGCAGGCACAGTCTCTTCCGTGGCATTGTTAGTTTTTATGTTGTGCCTTGTATCCTGGGGTTAGGGTTAAATCTCCCTGTCATGTCATGTAAGAGGTTAGCGTCACCATTCTTTTCTGTAGATGTCATGTGGTAACATCCCTGTGTCAGGAATGTCATAACTTGGACTGAAAGTCTAGCCCGTGCATTTGTCTGGTAACATGCTGAGTCATCTTGGCTCTTTTCCACCTAGAAAGTCATGATAATGTTCTGTATGCTGTAGACTGTATGCATGAAAGATACAAATCATGTAGCTTGAAAATAACTACCGTAACAGCATAGCTTGTAGAAATAAATTTTGTAAGGCCACACCAATTTAATTTCTTGGTTAACGGATTTTTCAAGAAAAAAAATGGAGCGGGCGGGCGAAAAAAAAATAAAAATAAAAATTTGAGACTACCTGCCATACAGCCATGTAGTAAGCAATCCATTAAGTTAAGTTACAAAATGATATAAGACATTATATTGGACACTTATTGAACTGAAAGGACCATTACTACATGAGCAACTTCTTTTACATCCCTTTACAATTATTCGTATTATTTTGCAAGATACACATCTTTACTGTATGAACAACAAACTGTCAGTTGACAAGACTCTGATCCAACTGGTTTCACTTTTATTCATCTTTCAAAGTTCCAAAGAGTGGTTTAAATCAGGGAGCTCTGTTCAGATCCCATTGTTTTCTTAGAGTTGAGGGAACACAGCTTACCACTGGGCTGGGCATTCTATTGTGTCTGGCTGATATGGAAGTTATTTAGAGCTTGGAATTTACAATATCCTAAATATATGTTTTAGACAAATTTCCAGGAATGTTTAAAAGTTATTGTCAAAAGAATTAACTACTTAAACAGATATTTTTATTTCTTTTTTTTTTATCTTTCCCCAATTCCCCAAATACTACCGGTAGTATCCATTTTATATTTCCCATTATACACTTTAGGTATGCTACAGCTACATTATACATAGCCAAAATTCAAACAAATAGCCACATTGACACACTCTTCAAGTTGCCACAAATTCAATGGTCTAGGGTTTCACTATAAAGTCCTTGATGTATGGGGTATTTTTTATTGTAGGGGGAACCATTTTATTCAAAAATTTAGATATAATAATTAATGCATTATTTGCAATTGTACTCCTGTTTATAGGTATCTAAATAAGATGTAACATTGTTAGAATGCCACAAGCACATGTAGTATTTTTCACAGAGTAACTTCTATAATTAAAAGGACCTGTTTCCCCCTACTCGAAGTGGACTCTTCCGACCGTGAGAAAAAGTTGCTTTAGTGAATGGACATACGTGCATGTGCATGGAGGACTTTTTACTTTGCCAAATTCCCATGTTTGTGGTAGGTATTTTGTACTTTTTGAGAGTAATACAGTTTGTGATGCCAGAATACATTGTTATGTCGTGTTATTTTTACATATTCCCTGGAAAATAGATCGTTTTGAAGGTGTGTGTGCATGTGCCGCCCAGGCCGAGTTTATACGTTGGGCCGATCACTTTTAACGCCCTTTACTAGCACGTTTCCGACACAATAGGTGTTTCAAAATATAATATATATCTAAAAGGGAGATGATATGTTGTTACAGGCACGATGACTCAGTAAATCTGCCGTACGTTTGTCGTCAGTGAAGTTTTGTCCCATGAATGGTGACATGACATGTGCAAAGGGGGTGGGGGGCGAGTTCTATATCAAAAGAATTTGACGAACTTTTGAAGAGGCAACCTAGCTTTCCAAACAAAATTATTGCACTCAGAAAAATGTTTCTGCCTTAAAGCAATGTATTTTTAATGCTGTTAACTATGCCCAAATTTTGAAAAATTACAACGTACCGGGTGGATTTTGGGGCCCCCAATTCAGGACCCGAGAGTATGGATTTTTGTTCTGTTTTTATTTTTATTTCATTTTGGCAAAAAAACGAAGCGGCGAATCCGTTAACCAAGGAAATAAATTGGTGTGGCCTAAGTAATAATAATGTAAAAAGTACAACAAACAATGTGTTACATCTGTACTTTTGTTATTAGAATGTTAAATGTATACTACATGTCCCTTCCAGGCACCTGAGTGCTCATGTTTCTTTTTTTATGTTTTATCACAAACAGGGTTTGTTCTCCAGAATAGACGATCATGTAGGAGAGCGTGTTACCTTCAAGACAGAAGTCAGGTAACCGCAATTTTCTCCTTATCTTCCTTGTAACTCCCCTAACTGGAAGGATTTCCATACTTTTGACAAGAAAATGAAAGAAATTTGTTTCAGTAGTACTTTAGTTAACATCATAACACCTTGCTACCTACAGCTATCTGGAAATCTACAATGAAAGAGTCAGGGACCTGTTGTGCCATCCTGGTGCCAAGGCAAACACCTACAGTCTCAAGGTGCGGGAACACCCGGAGAAGGGGCCTTATGTACAAGGTAAGAACAGACATCTCAAGTAATATCTGCAAGCTTTTTGAATTACACCTCTTCCGAGTTGTATAATTTATTGAAAATCTTCACCTAAGGGTATGTTGTATTGATGAAATTTGAATATGTAAAGGATCTTAGTGGCTTCATTTCATATCCATTATAAGTGAAGAGTTTAAAAATCATTATCATTCTAAACTTTCATTGTTTTTTCTTCAGATTTATCAAGACATTTAGTATCAGACTACACCTCATTAGAAAGGCTCATTCAAAGGGGCAATGAAAATAGGTAAGTCAAACTACTTTCATGCTGATCAGGACTTCTTGATTTTTTTTCAGACTAGGATATGGTAAGACCTATTTAACTTATATATGATGATTGTGTCTTGTTTGCAGAACAACTGCTGCCACCTACATCCATGACCTCAGCAGCAGATCACATGCAATATTCACCATTTACTTCTCTCAGGTGAGTATTGTGTCTTGTCCCTCACAACTTGATATTTTGTATTGTTGGTTGCTTGATATGTATATTGCCATAATCATCTTCCTTTATTGTGGAATGAATGAACCAGACTAAAACCATTCTGATTGCTCTCTGTTGCAGGCCAAATTAGAAGACAATCTTCCACGTGAGATAGTTAGCAAAATTCACCTTGTAGATTTAGCTGGAAGGTAAGTAAGTTTTTTTCCTTTGTTGACTTCAGAGATGATTTATAATGTGTAAAAAAAAGGGGTAAACTGTGTCTATTTGTAAGAGTTTATTGACTAACCAATACTAATAACAGTCAGTTTTGTGTAGATATGTTTCGTACTCAAATTGAATAAATTCTTTGTAACCTTGTGAATCAACTGTGTTATGTTCTATCTGCAGTGAAAGGGCTGACCCAAACTACCACAAAGACAGGTTAAAAGAAGGTGCAAATATCAACAGATCTCTGGTAACTCTAGGAACAGTCATTTCTGCACTGGGTAAGTTCTTACACAGACCAAGGTAAACACTCTGCTGTCTTTCCATTATTTCTCAATTTTCTTCTGCTATTTTCCCCTTAATTATTGACTCACCTCGAAACGGAAAACTCTGAATTTAGAAACCTGACCTAGTTTTTTTTCATAACACAGCCTCTTTAGATAACTCAAAACACATCTATGGCATAAGTATGTATAACGAAATGTTCAGTTCTGACATTGTCCGTAACTTGCACACATATCTTAACGATCATTAACTTTTTCTCCACCCTTACTCTTACCTTCACCTGGAGTAACCGACCCATCCTTGTGTTTGTTATTGTCTTCCTCCTTGCCACTCAACTAACCCCCGGACAGCCTACCAACAGGAGAAGGGCGCCACAAGTTCGCCCTGGACATGTGAGACCTCTTCACTTAATTCTCGCGCTCTTTGCTGCTGCTGCTCTGCATCTTTGCCTTTTTGTTAAAAACAAGACTTCCTCCGCCTGCAAGCTAATACTGGTAATACCCAGTCTGCACTGTCTGTCACTGATCAGCATCTCTTCAGACATGGCACAAACACATACAGGTGATAAGCCACACTGGGAAAGAAGTAAAACATCTTTAGAAATGTCATAATGATGCTCTTGGAATTGGCAGCTGGCATCAACCTACATTGCAGCTACATTCCAAGCAATGCTGCGACGTGCTTGCAAGCCATTTAAACTGCTCTGTCAGTGAAAGATATGAATAGTATTGTAGTTATGCTCATTGATTTGCTTTGTGCTAATCAGGTGATGGGCAGCATTTGGCGAATTTGTATACCAGCATGATCATTCATATCATATTTCATGCTATGAAATGATTTGAATTTCTTTTAGCTCAGCATCTTTTGAATTGAGGGCTTGGATTCATACCTTTGCACTGTAATTCTTCTTCAAAACAAACTGTTATATCCTGTAATGACTGATGTACTTGTGTATTTCCAGCTGAGAACTCCCTCCTGTCGGCCAGTACGGAGAGTTTCGGCAGCATCGGGGATGACCTGGGCTCCTCCCTGGGCAAGGCTGGGAAGAAGATGGCTTTTATCCCCTACAGGGACTCTGTACTGACGTGGCTCCTCAAGGACAGCCTAGGTGGAAACGCAAAGACAATCATGATAGCAGGTCTGTAGTATTGCATGTATATCTTCTGGAAGTTTATGATCCTGAATATTACATGCATGTTTGACTTGACACATACATCTCTTTTCCTAACAGCTCTCAGTAAAAATGAACACTTGTAATCTTTATACAACAATGCATATTTCATAAAT
>NW_017803932.1:1113894-1190236 GCF_001625305.1 Branchiostoma belcheri | reverse complement strand
TAGTTAATGTATCACAGTTAGGTCTAAATGTTTGAACTTCTGCATGATTATACATGTTGTAGATTGAAGATGGGTACAGGTAGTCTTTTCAAGTGTGACAGGATTCTCACAAAGTACCTCGCACACACGAGAGGGGCTATATAACATAAACATTTAAAGCACCAGCCATCTGTCCATTGTTAAAAGCACAATATGTCCCTTATTTCAACTTAAGCTACACGGCTTGTCAAACAGCAACCTTCTCCACCTACATATACACCTAAAAGGAAATGACATCTTTCTATGGACATGTTGTTCAAAGGAAAAGACTGATCAGGATCTTGCTGACAAATGATCTTATTGAACGGAAATGCAAGCAGGCACAGTCTCTTCCGTGGCATTGTTAGTTTTTATGTTGTGTCTTATATCCTGGGGTTAGGGTTAAATCTCCCTGTCATGTCATGTAAGATGTTAGCGTCACCATTCTTTTCTGTTGATGTCATGTGGTAACATCCCTGTGTCAGTTATGTCATAACTTGGACTGAAAGTCTGTCCCATGCATTGGTCTGGTAACATGCTGAGTCATCTTGGCTCTTTTCCACCTAAAAGATCATGCTACTGTTCCATATGCTCTGTATGCATGAAAGATACAAATGATATATCGATGTTCCTTAAAGTTGGAAATTACTACATAGCATAGCTTGTAGAAATAAATTTCTTATGTTTATATCATGTAATCATCACGAAAAAGGTACATGTACAACATACAATGTCAACTACACCTCATCTGTACTTTTGTTATCAAAATGATAAATGTACAAGTTACATGTCCCTTCCAGGCATCAGTGCTCAATGTTCACTTTTCACAATGCATGTTTTATTACACATAACAGGGTTTGTTCTCAAGAATAGACGACCATGTTGGAGAGCGTGTTACCTTCAAGACGGAAGTCAGGTAACCACACATCTTCTCCTCATAATTCTTATCACTCCCCTCATTTGAAGGATTGCCATGATAGTTTTGACAAGAAGATTTTCATTAACTGAAGATTGTACTCAAGTTGACGTCTTATCACCTTGCTACCCACAGCTATCTGGAAATCTACAATGAAAGAGTCAGGGACCTGTTGTGCCATCCTGGTGCCAAGGCAAACACCTACAGTCTCAAGGTGCGGGAACACCCGGAGAAGGGGCCTTATGTACAAGGTAAGAACTGTCATATTCACTAACATCTACAAACTTTCTAAATACACCTCTTACGAGTTGTATATTGTACTGTTGAAAATCTGCACTTAATGGTATACTGAATTTTGACACAATATGTAAAGGATCTTAAGAGCTTCATTTCATATCCATTATGATTGAGAAGGTTACTTTTATCTAAGTAGCTACTGGTATTAACGATTCATAATGTTTAATATCATAATCATTCTAAATCATTGTTTTTTCTGCAGATTTATCAAGACATTTAGTATCAGACTACACCTCATTAGAAAGGCTCATTCAAAGGGGCAATGAAAATAGGTGAGTCAAACTACACATACATTGTACTTTGATGAGCTGATCATGACTTTTCTTGGCAATGCCTCAGGGGTGGAGCCTTTTCCTCTTGATTTTTTTCAGACTATGATACGGTAAGATCTGTTTAACTTATATGATGCATGATGTTTGTGTCTTGTTTGCAGAACAACTGCTGCCACCTACATCCATGACCTCAGCAGCAGATCACATGCAATATTCACCATTTACTTCTCTCAGGTGAGATTTGTGTTTTGTCCCTCACAACTTGATATTTTATATTGTTGGTTGCTTGATATGTACATTGCCCTAACCATCTTCCTGTTATTGTGGAATCAATGACCCAGGCTAAAACCATTCTGATTGTTCTCTGTTGCAGGCCAAATTAGAAGACAATCTTCCACGTGAGATAGTTAGCAAAATTCACCTTGTAGATTTAGCTGGAAGGTAAGTAAGTTTTTTTTTCTCTCTTCAGATATGATTTATAATATGTGAAAAAATGAAGTAAACTGAGCACAAATGCCAAGTAAGTGTCCATTTGTAATAGTTGATTGAGTTACCTATAAATGTGATTTGATACTAAATAAGTCAGTTTTGAGATATGTTTGGTATTCAAATTGGATGCATTTCTTTGTAACCTTGTGATCTAACTGTGTTTTATTCTATCTGCAGTGAAAGGGCTGACCCAAACTACCACAAAGACAGGTTAAAAGAAGGTGCAAATATCAACAGATCTCTGGTAACTCTAGGAACAGTCATTTCTGCGCTCGGTAAGTTCTTACAACAAACCAAGGTAAACTCTCTGTCTTTCCATTATTTCTCAATTTTCTTCTGCTATTTTCACCTTAATTATTGACTCACCTCGAAACTGAAAACTCTGAAACCTGACCCAGTTTTTTTTCATAACATAGCCTCTTTAAATAACTCAAAAGCACATTTTTGTAGCATATGAGACAAGTATGTATGACTAAGCGTTCAATTCTGACATTGTCTGTAACTTGCACACATATCTTAACGATCATTAACTTTTTTTCCACCCTTACTCTTACCTTCACCTGGAGTAACCGACCCATCCTTGTGTTTGTTATTGTCTTCCTCCTTGCCACTCAACTAACCCCCGGACAGCCTACCAACAGGAGAAGGGCGCCACAAGTTCGCCCTGGACATGTGAGACCTCTTCACTTAATTCTCGCGCTCTTTACTGCTGCTGCTCTGCATCTTCGCCTTTTTGTTAAAAACAAGACTTCCTCTGCCCGCAAGCTAATACTGGTAATACCCAGTCTGCACTGTCTGTCACTGATCAGCATCTCTTCAGACATGGCACAAACACATACAGGTGATAAGCCACACTGGGGAAGAAGTAAAACATCTTTAGAAATGTCATAATGATGCTCTTGGAATTGGCAACTGGCATCAACCTACATTGCAGCTACATTCCAAGCAATACTGTGACGTGCTTGCAAGCCATTTTGAACTGCTCTGTCAGTGAAAGATATGAATAATATCGTAGTTATGCTCATTGATTTTGCTTTTTTGCTAATCAGGTGATGGGCAGCATTTGGTGAATTTGTTTACCAGCATGATTATTCATATCATATTTCATGCTATGAAATGATTTAAATTTCTTTTAGTCAGCATCTTTTGAATTGAGGGCTTGGATTCATACCTTTGCACTGCAATGTTACTTCCAAACAAACTGTTATATCCTGTAATGACTGATGTATTTGTGTATTTCCAGCTGAGAACTCCCTCCTGTCTGCCAGTACGGAGAGTTTTGGCAGCATCGGGGATGACCTGGGCTCCTCCCTGGGCAAGGCTGGGAAGAAGATGGCTTTTATCCCCTACAGGGACTCTGTACTGACGTGGCTCCTCAAGGACAGCCTAGGTGGAAACGCAAAGACAATCATGATAGCAGGTCTGTAGTATTGCATGTATATCTTCTGGAAGTTTATGATCCTGAATATTACATGCATGTTTGACTTGACACATACATCTCTTTTCCTAACAGCTCTCAGTGAAAATGAACACTTGTAATCTTTATCAACAATGCATATTTCATAAATGACCTCTTTGCGAAAATTGGCGAATACCATTGGGATGATTTCATTTATATGACTGGTTGCCAACCACCTGTCCTAGATAGAAGAGACATTCTGACTTGTGATTTATTTGAACGTTGAACTGTACTCTTGCCCCACAGCCATCTCCCCTGCCAGCATCTGTTACAGTGAAACCATCAATACCTTAAGATATGCCAGGAGAGCCAAGAGGATCGTCAACAGACCCAAGATCAATGAGGTATAATAATAATAAATGTATTAAGTTTCTTCTTCCTCTATTTTTTAGTTCCTGGGACAAGCCTTATTTTGCATATTGAGGTATATGTACATGTACATGTACATGTATATAGTATTATGACATCAACATTATGACACTCATGAAGTTAGAAGAAATATGTCAACATTCTGACATTACAAAATATTCACCTTCTACCTGATGAAGCTCATTTCTGAATACAGCAGTAGAAATGCACCCATACTGTCCCCCAGTGATGTACATGTGTATATCTTACATTCCATTTATAAGCTGTGGGGATTTATAAGTTGGTGTGATTGATATACATGCACGCTAGTCACATACTTTCCTGTAGTCTGAGCCCTTCTATGGGGATAGAGACAGTAAAACAGTCAGACAAGAGCCTAATCATGTTTGAGCACCACAAGACACCAATTTGCTTACAAGCAGAACAGAAATGCCAAAGGACTTTGAAACATATCCTCAGTTGATACACTTAAACGGAATAGTACCATAGGGAGGGAGCCATTTAGGCTATGTACATGTAGCTATACAACAGGGAAAATAGCATCTGATAGCTGTGTGTGTGATTTGTAGGATGTAGAGTTGTGACTTCTTTTAAAAAGTAGGCCTAATAATCCTTTACAAACATATTGCCTTCCTTTTTCCCAGGATCCAAATGTGCGACTGATCAGGGAACTCAGGGCAGAAATCGGGAGATTAAAGAAACTGCTGCAGAACCACGACATGGTAGGTACTTCTTTATAATGGGAAGAATTGTTCATGTTGCAAGTATTTTTACTGCTTTCTCTGATGCACAGAGCTTGTCGAGTACTATACTGAAAATTCTGTCTTATTTTCTTTTCATTGACCCTGAATTTCTTTGAGTACTCTCATCAATTGTGTTTCAAATAGATTTTGGTTGCTTTTCCCTAATATTTTGGATGAATTCGTCTTTGTATATCTACTTGGTTTACCTGTATACTTCTGACTGTGTCTGTCAGGGATTTTTTTGAATGATAAGTCACATTATTTGATGTTCCTCTCAGTTTTCCTCACCTTTGGTTTTTTTATTTCTCTCTCCTCCCCTTGTGTAAAAAGGCAAGGTTATACCTTATGAATGGACACAACTCGTACAACAAGGTACTTCTATGTGGACCTGCATTTTTCCCTAGAGAAGCATGACAAATACATGTCTCCATGCAGAGTGACATACATGTTGTACTTGTTTTGTATTCAAGCATGTACCCCAACTAACCAGTTCTGCTCTGGGACCCATCATCGGTATGCAGTGAAAAGCATGAAGCCATTTCATTTTTTCATGTTGCTGTGAATGAAATAAATAGCTAATACATGTAGCAGTAACTGTTATTGATACATCTTTATAACTGTTGAATGCCAAACCTCAAGGTGACCCCACTAATACATATCTACTACTACAGCCATCCAAGTCTTATAAACTTTAAGATATTGTTATTTCTTTTAGAAAAATACCATTGGTTAATATTGTGTCTGCTCTGTTGAGTCCTCAGATCTCTCTGATTTGTAACTGGCATGTTTTCCCTGTTACAGAGGAGCTCTACCATGTCTCTGAATGAGGACAGGAACCAGGTCATTACAGAGATGCTAATGAGAAATGAAGAAAAGGTACATTTTTCTGAAAGTCATAATCGCCAGTCCAGGCTGTATGATAGTCTTAGACACTACAAAATAACAGTGACTGTTGTTTGAATATGTTACATGTAACACATAGTGCAATTACAAAACTTAGTAGTCTGTATGTTTGCTCTTAGAGTTATGAATAAAGGTTCCTTGATTTTGGCTTGATTATTATTTAACTCAAAGGGAGTCTTGGCATGTTAGGATATGTCACATTTCATCTTTAACAACCCTGTTGTTCCACCCACAGGTAGAGCAGCTGACAAGAGACTGGTCAGACAAGTGGGATGAGACCCAGACGATAATACAGGTAACACAGTATGTCTCTACTGTACATAATGGTACCCTGGTTACAGGGGGATTCTTGTCTGTTAGGTAGGCAACTTAATCATTAATCTTCCCTATATCAGGTCAGTGACCCCCCTCTCAGGTAGACAGTCTACTCAGGTGGAAGAGTATTTGTAAGAATTTTAATGTTATGGTTGATGGTAGATGTAGTCTACCACAGATTTTATGGTGTTTTCTCCTTTAGGCAGTGGCAATAAATCTTCATATCTTCTTAACACTCAAGTCTTGTCTGTAATGTCAAGGGTCAGTAGAGTGACATGAAAGTAAGCAAACAAATTTTAACCAAACTAAAACGTTGTGCCATGTACCTGCATGACTGTTGCTTGTCAAAAGACACAAAGGATGTTTCAAAATAGGCTAAGTGATCAGTTTACTGTCTCAATTGTTCCAACACAAATATTTTTTTCTAGTACTGATGTCATTCATTTGCTAACAACAATTTCTATGTTTCCTTGCAACCCAGAAAAAAGAGGTTTCTACACCTGTTTTTTATTTAGAAAATGAATGGAAGCATTGAAGCAACAGGCCATTATGTCAGTTGGCAGCTGGTTTGCCTTGGCTTTGATCCATTCTCTATTTTCAAGTACTCATGTGATGTCTGCCAGTCACAATGCTGACACGCCTGGTAGCTGATATGTTTTGCTTAATTTTTCCACACCAAACAAACGGCCCGACAGACCAACTGTCAGGATGTCTGTTTACCAAATACAAAGACATGGAAGTGAGCGGTCTCCCTTATCCAGAGCTGTTTGGACACCAGGTGACGGTGTTGTATCTGCTGTGAAAAGACTGGCCAGGTCAAGCCAGAAGAGGTTAAGTGACTAGTGGTGTAGTGTTCCCAAGGACAGGACACCCTGATCACGTGTGCATGGAGAACCTGGAGAGTTTTCCACTTTTCTTGACAAATTTCACTGCTGTCGTGCAAAAGTGATTGTACTTTTTTCACCAAGTCAGGAAAAAATTGAATCCTTCTAATAAGTTAATTATGAAATATCTTCACCTTTTTCTATGATTGCTGCTTTGTTGTGATTACAGTGAAGTACCATACAAAAAGAAATCACAGTGTTTATACTGTTGGCTTGAAATAACCAGTGAAGAAAGGGTAAGAGCCCTTGAATGTTGATCGGGAAGAGAGTGACCAATTTTTACCCCTGGCCATTACATAAAAACTTCATCGATAAGACCATCTAGAAATCTGTAACAGGTGTTTCCCATTGATGGTTTAGTATTTTTAACCGGAAACGATTTCTTCTCTGACAAAGATGATCCAATTTTGTGATTGTTCAAATTCAATGGTCATGATTATGTACATGTACATCCTGCTTTGATGTTAGCAGATGTTTTCCAAGATTGAAAGATTCCCAGACAAAAAATAACAGCAACTTAATGTAGGGAATAACCAATTACTATTTTTCCCACAATATAGCTGTCTTGCTATTGTGGTCAGTCATTATATAAAACCAGATCCAAACAGCAGTGGTCACATATGTTCAGGGCTTAAATTAAACCTTTGAAACTACTTGAGAGGTTGTCCACCGACCGGCCTTTCTGACCAGCAAACAACGCTATCCCCAAGAACTTATACAGCATCTTCCCTAAAATGTTTTCTTATTCTACTATTTATAGTATGCTAATGAATAGCCCATTCCAAACAGTTAAGAAAGAGCAGTCTAATCTCTCATGCACAAACAAATTGTTTCTTTATCATTTCGGGTCTTATAACGGATTTAAGGATTTGCAGCTTTCCAAATCTGCCCAAGTTTGGACCCCCCGTCACCGCCGGAGTGAAAGGTGTTTTGTCTGGTCTAAAGGACCATCTCTTGTGCAAGCAGTCATGCATTCCTGTGCCTGGTTACCACAGCGACCTTTCATCCCGCCCTGCAAGGTGTGCCTTGTTGACATGTTTTCCAGGTCCTGAGGAGGAGAAGTGGAAGTGGTGCAAACACGTTCTGTTTGTGATGGGTCCTGTGTTAGCTCTCTTTCTCCTTCTCCTTCTCCTGGTGACCTCACTGTGACCTGCTCAGTTTGGACAGCAGAGAAGAGCTTCAATCAGTGTCTTCTAATTAGATAACTCAAAATCAATACATGTCTCTGGGATATCCTATCCAGAAGTGATGATATTAACATCTGATGTCCAAAGCAAAGGCTTCCTGTTGCAAAGTTTTCTCGGTTTGAAAAACATCCTATTTAGATTTTTGAAAAGATAATTAAAACAGATTTGCATGGATTCAAATGGTGCACTGACTTTTTGGCGTTAAAATATCGCAGTAAATTAACACATATCAATCTGTTACTTCATCATATGTAAGTCTGTCAAATTCCAATACTGCACCTGGAACTTTTTCATTTGCTTTTTCCGGCACACTGTGCACTTCTCAGTATTGTGACTACCACAGTGACAAGATCTCAAAGAAGATAATCAGACATGCCAACAGCTCAAGTAAATACTGACAGGTGTACTCTCCACTCCCTTTGTAACCAAGTATTATTGTCCCTATCTGCTTAATAGTTCTCGTTTCCCAACATCGGGAACAATTGGGCCAAGGCTGTCAAAAAAGTTGGGCTTGCAACCAGGTGTCATAGCCTGAAAACCAAGTGGTCCTAAAGAGGCTCAAGTTATTATGATTACATAATGAAACTGTCATGGTTCTAACATTTAATTGACAAACAGTAGAAGCTAAGTACAGAACTATTTTTACTTCTCAGTCCTACCACTTTTTTCAAGACTATTTGTCACCATCTGTTCTGTACACCTGTTTCTTCCTATAGACCTTTACTAAGCATCAAGATATGAAAGGTTTCTATGCAATTGAAAACAGATGGAAGGACCATAGTCCCCCTAACCTTATCTGTGCAAATGTACACATTTAATAACATGGTCCCTGTACATGTACATGTATCACTGCACCAATACAGGAACTGCTTAGCTCAAAATCACCAATAAGAGGGATAATGCATCTTCAGCATTTCCTACTGTTTCTCCTAATCACTTTCAAGTGGGTGAAGGTCCCCCTGGATTTAGTAATTACTGGGTGCTCATAGGGTTTGAGGTGCTACAGATAACAGCTTAGTTCAGGACTGATAAGCTGTAGGTTGCTAAGCAGTGGTAAGTGTATGCTGTTGAGAAAAGCAGGAAAAGCAACTGTTATATTGCGACTTACTGTAGCATGATATTGTAGAGTATTATTGAAATGTATGAAGAAGTAACTTACAGATTGACAGACTTCACACTTCTTGGCATGAATGAGATTTCTTTGCTAAGTAGAGATAAAATTGCAATGTATAAAATTTTCTTTGATGTTATTATCTGCATTATATAATCCACACAGCTAGATTATTAAATGTGTGGTTACTTTTTGGATGACTATCAATTATTAATGTTAATATGTTAATTATTATACACATTATTGTATTTGAAATTTGACATATTTATGCCAGAAGGTTCACTTTTACAACTAAACTATGTGTTTGACAGGTCATCTCTGCATTGTGTTGAGGCTGTTGCATTTGGACAGTTGAAGGAAGGATAGGTTTCAGAAGTCTTAATGTCTTACTGTGGAAGGAAGTGTACAAAGAAATTTCTTCAGAAAGGCGGTTGAAAAACAATCATCTGACCACCTCCAAAGGTTTCAGATGAAATTACCCAGGATTAACAAATGTGAACTTTTTGCTCACTCTACCAGGAGACACGGTTGGGCATCCGCAGACCCAGCAGTGTAGGTGTGATCGTGGAGTCACAACTACCTCACCTGATAGGCATGGATGATGACATGCTGTCCACAGGCATCGTTATCTATCACCTGAAGGTGCGCCCAGCCGACCCCTGCAGCCAGCGTTAGCTTAACTCACTCCGCTAATGTCTGCATGGGTTTTCACACCTCGGACCATTGTCTGGACTCCACTCCCAGATTCCTGCTGAGTGCAATTTGTACAAGTCTTTTGCCTTTACTTGAGATGATTTTCTGTCTTCTACTTGGAAGTGTAAAAAGACACCAAAAGACAATTCAAGCAAAACCGTATTGAACAAAAAGGAAAAGGAAAAATACATCTCCACTTTCCTTCAAATTTATGACTGATGCTGGGTACAAATGTACACCTGAAGACTATAATGGTATCCACAATTGTCTATCTGTGAAAACTGATGCAAAATGTGTATGTTGCTGCTTGTGACTAACTCCTGCTTGCCTGCCTCTGACACACTGCCTGCCTTGTTTTCCTCTGCTTGCTAACTCTTTAGGACAGTAGACTAGGCTTGCGCCGACCCTGCCGCTCCCCTGCGGCTGTGATAGTAGACTCTGAGCTTCCTCATCTTATCGGCATGGCTGACACTCTGCTCAGTACAGGCATTGTCATTTACCGCTTGAAGGTGAGGTGCAGGGAGAGGCATCTAAAAAAAATTGCACGCTCTATATACAATCTTGATCTTTTTCTGCATGCTGCTACTAGCCAATCTTCATACTAGCAATTAAAGTATAATTATGAGCACTACAAGCACTCAAATTATTAATTCATACAAGAAAACACCAGTTTGTCCTCTCCAATTAACAAAATGTTAATTTGTACCAAAGAGACTTTTCCAGTACCTGTAACTGAAATAGACAACATCATTTTTTGTGCAATCTCAAATTTTTCCACGTCAGTTGCTATCAAGCTTGCAAGCTCCAAAATAAAGGTAACTTTATGTTCAATATTTTACCTTTTCTTTTTCTAGGATGGAAAAACTATCATCGGGACAGAAGAAAATGAAGATGAACCAGACATTGGTAAGGCATTTGTTCCTGACTATTTTCATTGAAACCTTTTTAAACTCTGTTCTGCTTAAGATAGATATTTCTGAAAATAAAGTTTGATGAAAGGTAGGAACATGGAATGCAAACTTAAATGTATTCATTTTTTGTTTGCTAAAGTCCTAGATGGCCCGTTCATGGAGAAGGAGCACTGTGTGATCAGGAATGAGAACAACACAGTTTTCCTCCATCCTGTAAACAATGCTGTCTGTGCAGTCAACGGCATGGACATCACCACTCCTATCAGGCTGAAGCAAGGTGGGTGAAACACTTGTAGAAAAACCTATAAGAGATTCATCAGAACAGTCCTTGTCCTACAAATTTGTCGACATGCCCTTAAGGGACAGAACTAATGTTTCACCTTCATTATAGTACGTCTCAGTCTATTGTCTAGTGGAAATGTGACTATGAATTTCAAGTAGAAAATCAATACTTTAGGGTCTCTTGTTTGCCTTTCTTTAAGAAATTCGAACTAGAAAAATCTTGCAGTCTGTTAATTTTGTATCTTCAATGGTGTGAAAAAGGCAGTTTATGGCTCTGTAATTCCTACCTTGTAGCAGAAAAAGGGAGTGGCTGAAATTCTTTCTCACAGTTGATGGTAGGTTACAAAAGGTTCAGCTTTGTCAAAATATGACTGAGTAAGTGAAGGGACTAATCAAGTTATCAGTACATGTCAGTAGTATTTATGACAAGTGCAATAAAGTGCAGGGAAACAAAGTAGTCCTTTGACGGTACAACATGTGGCCTCCACAGGTGCAAGATGAGGTGTGTCTTACCTGTTAAATCTCACTTTCCAAAATTAACTTGTCAAAAGCTCTGACCTTTTGGATTGAAAGCAGGTTACAGTACAGCCAACTCACAGCAGATGGTGTAATAGTTGTGTACTGTAAAACTAATTTCTTGGGGATTTAATGTTAATGTTGTTTTGTATTCAGGTGTTCTTGGGAAAGTACATTCAGGCTATCACCAAAAATAGTACACACACAGGCAGTCACAGCTTATATACTATAGTGGTTACTTGTGCATAAGGACCACCTGGCCACTGTGGCCACTTTTTGGTAGACCCTTAGGTTACATACTTTCCCATTGACGCAGGCATTTCTATCTGCAATGGCCACCTGTCTACTGTGACCATATTCTTCAAGTCCCTTGAGTGGTCACTATAGGCAGGATAGAATGATTGCAATGTGAAAGCCTCGCTAAGACAGCAAATGTTTCCACACAAGAAAAAATTTATGCTTGATCATGTAACTACAACTCAAAAACAGTAATTTGTCCCTTGGATTGTTTAAGACACCATGTATTCTAGTGGTAGAACTTAAAAGACCTCCTTGAAGACTGAGGTGAAACTTTATATTTTTATGTGGTACATAATCTTATGATATTCGTTGTTGGTCTAAGATTTCTGTTTGCAACAAAAATTCTAAATGCTCCCTGTCAAAGGTCAGTGTTTGCTGACTCAGAGATTATATTCTGGTCATACAATTTCAGTCCTGGGTAAAGACAAATCTACTATTGACTGTTTGAACTTGGATGTCCCACTGGGATTTCCACTACAACTTGGGGTACAAGCTGTTTGGAAAATCATTTAGTCATGCCATTTTCTCTCTGAAAGGACCTCCCTCAACTGGGCACACTGTGACACACTGCACCATTATGAAGAGGAAAAAACCCTTTTGTTCCCTGTCTTTGACCAGTTACAACTGTTTGGCCTATTTATGTCAAATGGGGATATTTTGATCTACTGGTAGTGGCTAGGTGACCTATCCATCTAACCTGCTTGTATAGTAACAAAATCCTCCCGCTTGAATGAAGGTCTCTCTTTGATGAGATTGTCCAATAACAAATTAGTCAGTGTCCAGCCACCCAATGAGTATGAACCTCCTTACAAGATAAAAGGCAGCACCAGTGCTGGGTTGAGAGGCCATTGTTGATCAGCTTAGTGGCGCCACCTAGTGAACAGGCTCAAAAGTACAGCACAGACTTCCCTCTTGATTATGAAGTGGACTGACATGCAGTGTTCCCCTTACAGGTGCAGTGATTCTGCTGGGCAAAATGCACATGTTCAGGTTCAACAACCCGTTTGAAGCTGCTCGCCTCAGAAGGGAGAGGAGTACAGGAAGTGTGAGTACTCTATACATCTTGTATCAATCAACATAGGAGATTTATGATGCCTTTGTTACAACCTTAGCTGTATTTGTAATACAAAAATTAGATCCCAATGTTCAACTTAGATGCAGACTGTAGGCATTTAGATAACAAGGAAGATACAAGGCTTTTTTGTCCAAAGTTTTGTTCTTTTATCCTAAAATCACATTGCATTTTCGTGTGTATATGATGTTGTAACTTCTCCATATTTTTCACAGAAGAAAATACTATTTTTGAGTTTTGACTGACAAATTAAGGCACCATTGATATCAATTTGAATGACTGTCACAGTGCAGCTGTAGTATTTACATTGTCCACTAGGGGGCACTGCTGTCTGGTAACAGGTGTACTAGTAGTAGCTTTTGAGTACTTAATATTATAAGCATGACATTACATTGTAAATGGCTCAGAACCATTATCAATTAACATTAACCAACATGTTATTGAAATGCCCTCAATGAATTGAACATGAAAAATGCAAATTATGATGTGTTTATTGGAATCATTGACTTTGTTTCCACCAGATGAATGGAGTCGGCCTGGGTAGCACCATGTCCCTGAACTCAGATGGAGAAGGAGACTCTCCCCCTCCTCTCATCCCCTCACCCATCTCTCCCAAGAGTGTCCTCAGCCTCTCGTAAGTACATCTACATCTACAAAAATTTATATATTATAATATTTGTTTTCTACTCTTGTAGTCATCCTAGTATACATAATCATAATTACAGAAAAGCAGTGTCTATCCTTTAAAATCAAGAAGAATTAGAAAGTTATCCTTCTATCAACTCTTACTTTCTCTCTTTACGTGTAGGAAATATGAGCTCTGCAAGCTTAATGCAAATGCTGCTGAAGGAGATATTCCAAACGATAATGGAGTTCAGTCATTGAGAACTAATCCCTGGCATTCATACCACCGTGCAGTATTCAGTGCACGTTTTAACTACAGGGTGATATTCAACAGTCACATGAATCCAGCTTAAGTCACAAGTGGTTGCCAACTTGAGAGCACCATTAAATGGCTCTTGGAAACCTGCTGAATGTGCGTCTTGTCTGCTTAGTATTCTACCGGCAAACAGCATTACTGATTTTCCTATACTGAGGAATGGGCAGGCCAGCACTAGTGTGGAAGGATCAGAAAGAGCTTTGCACGAAATAACCAATATTCTCTTCAGATAACAGGGAGCTTTCATGGTTAAATGAGAGTAGTTTATAGCAGAGGTTTCTGCTTTCAAGTGGCGTGAGTCATTGCTAATGTGCTTTAGAGTATACTCTCCTGCCGTGGTATTAGTTCAGCAGTGTCGTCTGTCTTTGTAGAGATATGGGCGATGGTGATGAAAAAGGAACATCAGAGTCCAAGAGCCTGCATACATGTACATCTCTGTATAATTGAAGTGATACATGTGCACTCGCCCCATGTATGACTTTTATATATTACATGTAAGGCTAGCAAAAGGATCAGGAATCCCAATAATGGCCTTGTATATGGTCAGAGTAGGATATATTCTACTTAGTTCCACAGAACATGTTTCTATTTCTGTATACATGACTTGTGCGTTACTGCACGATGTAATCCTCAAATGGACTACAGATTCTGAAGGGTTTACATCATCATAACATATAACTTGCACTTGGAGTTGATTTTCAGATGGCCGAGCAGTATGCCTGAGCCGTAATAGATAGTTTGATTAGTTAGCCATTGCCTCATTCACAGGCAAACCAACACCTGACACTGGTAGTATACAGCTGTATTGTAGACACTACATAATGTTGCTACACAGTACATTGTACATTTGTAACTCTGTAATTTCAGAAATTGATTGTAACTGAAAAATTACGCTGGCCAATTTACCTTAAGTCCACAAACCAGAAACATTCCAGACAAGGAAATTAAAGCCAGAGTCTCAAGTTAATTATTCCGGATTTAAAAAGCTGCCAATTCTAATGGTCCAACATCAACAGAGTGGACTCTCATGGACTTTGAAAATGACAGTAGGGATGTTGTCTGTCAGTTACTGAATGATGAATGTGTACTCTGTAGAGGTGAGGATAGCTCTGTTCCTTTCCCCTGCTTATAATTAACTCCATTACATCTCCCCTGGGAGTCTCTTCCTTTGTAATGATACTGATCCTACCCTTTTCTGCAATTATTAACTGCTGATGTCTCAAGGGAAGGGGTAGAAACAAACCAGTCTACCAACTTAGCTACTGGTTCATTTTATATGGCCAGTGTTCTTGTCTGCCATGTTAGATAAGTAAAAAAATAGGAGAAAAGGAAGATTCAGCCACAAGACATGTTTAGCTAACGGCTAATATGTAGAACAAATACCTGTGTATGCATTGTATAAAGTTTGCTGAAGGATTTGAATGGGTTCATTTTAAAGTAATTGTGCTTACTAATGATAGACTGAATGATTTTTAACCTTCCCACTGCATAATGTGCTACAGACTTGCCCTTAGCAGGAAGAAGGTTAACATAAATATCTGAAAATGTTTGCAAAACATGCTACATGTTGTATGCTAAGGCAGTCCATTAAGCATGAACATGCACCAATTAGGTAAATACTCTTGCTACTGTTTTGTCTCCAATTAACCAACTTGGGAAATAATGACAATTATGCCATTAAGCATAGCAATGTGGATCTACAGTTAAAAGGGAAACAGTTAGAATCTGTACAGGCGTCAGTAATTATCCTCTTTTACGACAGTTCGTTTTTACTAATTTGCAGTTTGGGCCCAAAACAAACAAAACAAGCAGCATAAGACAGTTGACTGTTAGACAACAGAAGATTTTGAAATAGCTACAGTTCCAAGTTACATCTTAGCTGAGACACTCACTGTCACATGTTGCCATGGGGTTGTCAGACTTTCAGCTACTCCCTAAGAGACTGTCAGCCTCTATGTACAATGTTCTGTCTGGTACGGGATGGTTCCTGTCTAACCTGGTCCATTTCCCCTTCAGGTGGGAGTGGGAACGCTACCAGAAGGTGGAAGCAGAGAAAGTGGAAGAAGCAAGGTAAGACAAGTTATCATTGTACAGTTGCATACAGGCAATGGCATAGATTATGATATTTTTTTAGTTTTAGACTTTGAAACCTTTGATAGTTCACTTGTCTTATATTTCACTTTATCATAGTCTATGTACACACCTACACATCTTTATTGTACAAAAGTCATTTGGTCCTTAAGGTACAGTCTTATGCCGCTGTACTGGCACAGTACAGGCTCCATTTCACATGTTATTTGGTACCCAGTACATTAAGCAGTAACCCTCTTTGTGACCCAACTTTGGCAAATGGATTGTTTCTTACAATAGGGGATTATATATCATGAGCTGGCTGCCATTGTGCACTTGATAACATGTAATCGTTCATGTCATTGCTTGCATTCAGCTCGCTATTGCTATTAAAAATATGTGTCATGAGCTTAGCATTTATCAATTTGAAATATTGTCATCAACTCCATGTAGGCAGGCAGGCTCCTGTATGTCATAAACTTAGGGACAAATTGGATCCTGGCTCACTGTAATATCTTATTGCACACATTGAGCATACATGTATTAGGCTATATGTGTTGCATGATGGTTTTATATATTTCAATGAAAATTGAACAGAAACTTAAAATCCTTTCCTCCCAGGTCAACTAGAAATCTGTGTGTCTCTATAAGAGGTATTTTCCCAGTGCAGCACCTGAGTTTTAAAGTGTTAGATGAGCCTGAAGGCACTAACGGCCAAATCCTTTACTTGATTGCCAGGTAATTAATTCTCCAGACTCCTTGTTGCCTGCAGTAATTGGCCCCATTACTTACCATCGATCTTTTATCCAACTCACCTCAACTTGGCAAAATGCAATTAGATTGTATTTATAGGAGGATATTTTGAGATAAGTCAACAATGTTGTTTTGTCAAGGAAGAAGACTTGGATAATTCTAGGTCAGATCTCTTGTATTTGCCCGGTGTTCTTGGTATGTTTGGGGAATAAGTGTCAGATGGGAACCACAACCAAAAGATTGCTTTCAAAGGATGAGTTCCACAAAGGTGCATTAACAGCTATTCCTACTCACAAAGAACTAGGAGTCTTGGAGAGGTGAAGTCTATTGGGGTATAGAATTCATGGGAGAATTTGCGTGAAAGCTAATTGAATCATCACTCATTTGAATAACAAAGGTAACAATGCTAACATCACCAACTTTGAAGTCCCTTCCAAGTCTTTGAAGATAAAAGTCATTCAATATGGTCCTGGCTATTAATTTGGTTGTTCATATCGACTCTCATCATTCCGCCAGGTACCTTAAGACTTCAGATATCCAGGACAAGTATTCAAGACATTCTTGAGAAGTCCTTGAGCATGTGGCAGTCTTAGAGCTGAGTTATGAAATTTAAAGTGTCATCTAGATTAAAACAGCTGCATTCCATGTTCTATATGCTACATTAACAGTGGAAAGAAGAGAAATGTGTAGTTTGCGTAACATTGACTGCTTCCAGAGTAGGATCCATAACTACAATATTGACCAACATACTATCATGGACCATTATACCGCCGTTAAAGTTGCTCTAACATTAACAGCATTGTGTCATATCTCAAATTGTTCTCCCAAGTACTAGTACCTTGAACAGATTTTGGTTTTTATCACAATTAAATCTACAATTAAAATCAAAGATGTGTTACCATAATCCATGTGCAAAGTGGGTTTATTACTAGTTTAGGAGTGTCCTGGTCCTGGTGTTATGGCACACCTTTGTTGGGATGACCCAGTAATTAGTGCACCTGTGAGTCATGTGGTGTCTGCTGCTCTCCCTATATGACTGTCATCAGTCTTACACAACAAGACTCAGGGGAACTGGACTGGATATCATACAGCGGATTTGAGTCAATTTTGAGGTGAATTGAACAGGGGTTCCATACTAGTACTAAGGGTCATTGAATTTGGATAAAGTTTTTGGTAAGATTTTCATTTAATTTTTGGTAAAAATCTTCGAGTGTAATGTATGTGTACTTATGATTGCATGACTGTAATTGTCGTAGTTGCAAAAAAATATATTCCAATCCTTTGCACAATGATAGTTTTATATGCATCATAAATTTACATAGTTACTTCATATATTGGAAAGACTACACATGGATTTACATATAGTTACATTTTGATTGAGGTTGTTCAATGTTGCAGGTTAACTGTTGAAAATATGATCCTAATTTTATATTTCCTGATTGCATGTCCAGCCCACGTACATGTATCCCTAGATGAAAAAAGGATCAATAATTCATCCGTGTTGGACAGTATTTATGTAGGACCACATGACGTCACCGCATTGTCAGCCCCACAAATAAATGGGATTGGACAGGCTCATAATTAATTGATCACGGAGGCACCCTGCATTAGGAAGATATGCCTTCCTTTCTCCCCAGTTCACAGATCCTGCCTCTCCCTGCTATTATTCCATGGGAAAGTCGGTCATAATCGAATCCTGTTGCTGGTTTATTGAATTACAGGTTATGTTGAGCTGTGAGAAAAATGGTGTATTTGAACATGGCTGTGTGGGTGTATATATATTGTCTGCACTGCCAGATTTGATTCTGACAGTTGGAAAGCACTTCTGGTCCAGTTTTCTTCTCTCTCTCTGTGGATTTGTCAGTGTTGGCTGGAGTTAAATGATCACTAGAGATGAAACATAAGTGTCCGGGCTGTTTTTGCTGTTTATTCGATGTGTACCAAACATGTGAATGCCAACATGGCCACTTGTTCTCAAGCGTCCGCTGACACGGCATTGAAACATGCCCCAGTGTGCTTGTATTGACTGTTTGCAACGTCAACAGTGCCACACAACTCACAAGCACCTACAGAATCAATACCCAACAGCACTTGACAGGCGTCGAGCTGGATATGCAAATCAGCAGCCCTCAGCTGTATGCCCAATGTCCAATTTTTCTGGGAGACAAAGATCATTCTCTTCTTTACAAAATCCTATGATGAAACAGGATAAATTTCTGACATCTTGGTATTTTTGAAATTTTCCTCGTCAGAGTTGATACAAAAATAATATTATGATCTGATTAAAGATAAGAGCTAGCGGTAGTGTTGTGTTACAAGCAAGACAGTCCCTCCCCCTCCCAGAGAGAATGGTCCAGTCCTGAGGCAGGGATTTTGGCCCTGCCTACACGGTTGTGCATTAGCCTATGCGGCATCAGGGTCTCCTGAACGTGGATGAATGGCGCTGCACCATGGCTAATTCTGTCTGACTCTGCCCTGCCACGTTGAATGTAAGTAGAATACCTTTGTGTCGGATTAGAGAGAAATCTTGAGGTAATCTCTATTCACAGAAATGGATGAAAATCCTTCTTCACCGGTAACACCTGTGTCGTATGTGCACCATGTATTGTCTTCCTGGTATGGTGAGCTTAGATTTCCTTGCTAGCAGACTATGGAAGCACGGTTTTAGGTATGGTTTTTCTGAAAAGGACTGCTATCTGTGTCCCACTATCATATTTAGCTGCAGGCCATTTTCATGGTAATGGCTACAACGTAGCAAGTGCCCCTCCAGCAGCTAGTGCATACCACTACCGCCTTAGGGCACTGATGTCACTGCCCCTACCAAAATAGATGACATTCATGCTCTTCCGGGTGCAACCCTACCAAAACAGAATAAAACCAGCTGCCATATTACTTCCTAGCTAAGGACTGACTCTGCCACTCCATCATTTTCCCCTCCAAAGGTTGGTGTGATGAAGGTCAGAATGATAATTTCCCTTCAGCAACTGACATGGTAGTTAGTTCCCCTGCACACAGAGTATCCAGGTCACTTCTTTGTGATACCATGTCTCTCACAAATTGAATCATTATATTAATCAATGGAGTATGCACAGCAGATTGATTGGATACAGTCAACGCTTGGGAAAGCATTCTCCCAAATGATTCAACATTAAAATACGTTCATCTTCAGAGAATTAAAGTCCCTCCTAAAGAAGCAATTTAAATGACTCCATTATTATATACAATTACGGAGCCAGTGTAATTTGAGACCAGTGTCTGATGATGGTGGCAAGTCGTTCACTCCCTAGGAAACCGACACAACAAAATTTGATGACATTGTCAAATTGTACTCAGCTTGGGTGTGTCTGCCAGCAAAATTCTGACATGATGAAAAATTATATTTTGAAATTAATCTATTATTATAATTCAGAATAATTCAGACAGTGAGTAATCAAAGATATTATGAACTAGGCAGAATATATTTAATCAAAAAAACGCAACAAATTATGTGTTATCTGTAGGCATGGCACGTTGATTGGAGAAGGGGAACAGAGGTCAGTCCCATCCTCCCACCTGAGCTCCCAGCATCAGTAATGAGCCGCGGGGTTCAGTCAGATTAATGGGGAAAATTATAACCATGAGCTCCTCCTTTTTATATAGCATGAAAACAAGCATGACACGGGTCAGGCAGTGATAGTCATCATGGAGGCGTGTTGTGGGTAAACAGTTCCAAAGGTCATTTTGACAGCAATACTGTGTTTTTGTTTGCTGATGAATTGGATTATTTAATGTAAATTAGGTAGGGTCAGTTACTTAAAGCTCAGGACAATACAACCACCCCTTCCTGTTTCAGCCTGAATGAGAAAGAAGTTTGTGTACCTTTTCAACCAGGATGTAATTCAGAAAAATGTGAATGTTCATGTGAGATGTCACATTCGCAAATCCTAAAGCGTGATATTTCCTGATTAGAATTTAGCCACAGTAATTTTATAACGTCATAAAATTTGTCCATTCTGTTATCCCTGTGGTGCAATTCACTATCAATGTCACTATGGTGGGGGAATAAAAAATGTATAAAGAAATTTTGTAATAACAAGTCAGTTTGCATAATGTTGATAATACAGAACTGTATGTTGTAAGTTTTGAACTTGATGAATTGGCGTTTGGTGCAGTGTCTTTTTCTGCATGAATAATGGTCCATTTTGTATTTTCAATTTCTCTTCATGCCTGTATGATGAATCAATAAACTGCTTTAAGACATGTAAGATTGCATTATTATGACTTGGCATCAGTCATGTCAAGAGCAAGGTGATGTTCATACTTACTTAACAGAAATACAGAAACATTCCATCTATGTTGCTGTTTTTACATTGTTTATGTTTGTACGAAGGTGCCAAGTGCTTAAGAGCATTTTGTAAACCCTACTAGTGTTTTGGCTCAAGATCAGGAAAGCCTGACCATCTTGTCAGTTCATTCCTTCCACAAAACCCATCTGAATGGTTGTTGACCTCTCTACATTTGCCATGTTGACCCCGGGTTCATGTCCTGACTGTCACATGGACCAGGGGAGGTACAAGTATCAGGGTAGGAACAATACTCCACACCCACTGGGACATACATGTACAGAAAAGTAATCATACCTACAATTAATCTGCTTCTTCAAGTCATGAGTCCTATCGACAAACTGTACAAAAGATAAATCATAGTCGGTAAAATTGATAACCTGACAATACTACTTTTTTGTAGAAAAAAAATCTTGAACCTGTATCCCTTGACTTCAGTCATTTCCTTTTAAGATTCTGCACATGTACCATGCATTGCATTAGGTGTACATGCTGCATATAAGGTGGCAAAAAAAATGGAAGAAGGCATGACTGTATAAACATTGTAATGTAATTTCAATGGCTTTATCTCTATTGAAAAAGCTGTCAGAACATTTGATATTGGACGTAGATGGACACATCTGAGTGATTTTCTCTCTTGGAATACTGACTCCTGCATGGTTGCAAATTTATATTATTTCCTTATCTCACACAAAATAATGGATCCAGACATCTACCGTAATGTTGAGATATGGGCGGAAGTTGGGGAGACTCGGCTGGAAAGCTCATGACGATGTTGATTATGAAAAATTGCTACTCTCAATTATGGAAAATTTGCTTCCTGCCGCATAGTGCCTTCTTGCAAAGGTTGCCAAATTGTGGAGCGTCCATGTTGACTATATGCCTTACATACAAATGAGGACTATTCCCCAGAAATTTGAAACGGTTACTTAGTTTTTACCCCTGTTCTTTGATTTTAGATCTGTGTGGCTCTTTGAGACTTACTATACAAAATCTAACTTGAATGAAAGCTACATTTTGATATAAATACATAATTCTGTACAGCTCTTGTGTGCTGTTCTTTTCTCTTTTTGATGCTCCCATCCTGGGGCCATGGTTCTCCACGCTTCAGTCTCCAGATTATCCATAATTACCACACATATGAGATGCACAGCTCCCCAGGGATAAGTATGTGTGATTACTACATCCACCAGGGAGTACAGAGAACCATCTGGGTACATTACCTTAACTTCCTGGAAAATGTCCATTTCCATCGGCTTACAGATTGAACTGTGTTGAAATTCATGGAATGGAATTACAATTGTGTAGTTTTTATATGTGTGGGCTGGAAGCATTATGATTACAATAAAAACTATGTATCTTTATTTGTTTATTCTTCCAACTGCAAAATTTACTATCTTGATAGAGGTATTCATCATGTGGCATCCATGATAATATACAATGCAGAACATAAATGAGGAAGAAAAATCTGATTAGTGCTAGTATTCTGATGAATTCATGTAAAAATCTCAACAAAGTGCTATATATATAAGATACTAAACAAGTATATAGAATTATAGGTAGATGTACCATTCATGAATAAAGATGTATGCTCCGTAATCCCCTTAATTTTTCATTACTTAAGAAAACTTTATGCGCATAGATATGTATATGGGATTAGTGTTGGATTAGTCACAACCACCTGCTAAATATCACAGGAAAGGTCATTAGGATGCAAAAGATAATCCTCGGCTTACAGAAATACATGAGTCTTTGAGTCTTTATTTGTTTTACCGTAACTAAATCAAACCTAGTATGGAAACTATTCTGCCAAGAAAAGGTAGATGTTAATGTTCAAGAAAACTTAAAACAGCCAAACACAGAAAAATGTACCATCGATTTTCTTGCCGTTGATACTGACTTCTGGTAGCACTTAAAACTACAAGAAAAGTCACCTTTACTTAAATGTCAAGGCACAGTACCCAGATGTTACATATAGCAACTTCAAGTGCACACTTACATGATCAATCATACCAGCATACTCTGTTTTCTAAACCAGGCAGGTTATCGATTATGATCACCCCATCCTGTCTTTTTTATTACATGTATAGCTAATTGCATTCTGCTCTTAAACTTTGCAACCTAAACAGATTGTCACATATGTCATGTATTTAGAATACAGTCAAATTAGTTCCAATATGAAGGAAACTTTTCACTTTGAAGTAAACATAGTCTATGATGGATAGATGATGAGACGAATGCTGAAAAGTAATTTCTTTATGCTTAACTTTGAAAAGGTGAAGGGTCCATGTTCTTGTATGTACCACGCAGGCTAGGCTGTCTTATGGCCTTTAAAGCTATTATGCATGGTTATTAGCTGTGAATGCCCTTCCCTTCAGTCTTCTGTGTACAGACGGACAGACTGGAGCCAGCAAGATTTGGTGTAACAAGTCACTACAGGCCTGCATTGTCTATCTCTGCAAGTTCACAGACCTTTTCATGTAATGAGACGAGGGGTGACAGACAGTAACTTCCTGGAATTCAACTGTTGTTAATTTGATTTTCCTCACTTGTCCAACCGGGGATTGAGATTTTTCTAATCATTCTCATGTTCAATGTACAGTGTGTTATTCGATACAGATCCTCATTTGTTTTATTGCATGTCATTGATATTTATGTTTTACCACTGTCATCATTTTTAAATAGTATACAATACAGAGTGCTAAATTAAGTACCTTTGTCTTCTTAGGGATTTCCACCCTTAAGCTTGTTATAAGCAATAAAATGTATAATTATGATATCATCATTTCCAGGTATCTACTATAAGTACATGTAGATGGCGCAGATAGCTTAGAATAAAAGCTGATGTCAAAGGTCCTATAGTTCACCATATGCTACAGACATAGCAGCTACTGTGTGTCCTTATTGATCTAGACACATTTGCTGGTGAAACCTGAATAGATTCATGATCATTATTGGTGGGCAGGCTTTCCCAAATTTGGTTGCATCAGTTGGTTTTGTATTTTAAAGCTGCGTTAACCTTTACTATACTGAATTATCTATTAGAAGTTTCCAATTATGGATTTACAAGTAACATTGAAAGATCTACATGTGTATTATGGCATTCTAAAACAAGAAACATGCCAAAATTGACATTGAAAAATTCAGATCAAATTAGAGTGTTTTTGTAAAAGTTAGGTTTATGATATGTTTCAAATTAGATGATGCCAAAATTCCACTAATTTAAAAACCAGCATGGCTGTATAATCTAATTTCAAATTTCTACCGCAATTACATTGCAAGCTGTCCTCAGTGATATTGGTATTGATGTTAGATAAGCTAGTACAATCGTTAAAGTTTCCATACAGACATGATAAAGGACTATGGCTGCCCCAGGCTAAGTCTCTCAGCTCAATATACTTGACTCGGCACAAAACTTTGATAAGACCAGTGGCAGCTATTAGCACTGCACGGTACCTAATGCCCGGCATTCTCCATTCAGTCTGTCTTGGACTAGCACTTATTGGATTAGATGTCTATTGATTGTAGCTTCATCAACGTTTTACTGTGCATGGCTGGGTGAAAGGGTCAGGGAGAAACTTTTCAAACTTGACGGTGAATCAGTCACTCTGTACAGTAGAATATTTTTAAAGTGTGAAATCTTCAAAGAAAGGTGAAGTACTCATGTTTCAATCTATGCATCTGTTCTGTGGATTTTTGTTTTCAAAATTCATCTGAAAATTTTTTTACTTCCTGTACACATATCATGCTTAAATGATGTGAAGTGTACAAAGAGTTTGATAGCAAGGTAGAAATCCCAGCTGCTAGCATTAGCACCAGGATACATCATACCTGCTCCGGGTTGTCTCTCACAAATCATGGCCGCTGTCGTGCATGAAAGTCAGGAGCCAGTCTCGCTGGGAAGGTCGCAAGCCAAGGTCACAGCTTAATCAGCTTACAGTTTCTTTCTGCTTGTACTGCCTTTTGAAGAAAAATAAATCTGGTAACAGTGTGATTCCTGTGCTTATCTGCTGTAAAAAATATCATCATTGTCACACAGTGTTCAATTAAATCTGGTAACCGTGTAATTAAAAAAATCCAGTGCATATCTGCTGTAAAAAATATTATTGTCACACAGTGTCCAATTCCCCAGCCAGTCATATGTGTGTATATTTCTATTCCCCAGTATTATCACTGTAACTTGTTTATAGGACTGTTATCTCAACCCCACTAATGAAAATGGTATAAAACCTTGCCTTTTAAGTAAGAACATAACTTTATATGGAATACTCAGACCACAGTCATTCAATGCTTACCCATCAAGCTTCACTGCTAGCTCACATTATTTATCCCTCATAAAAAAATGTGTTCAGTGATTTAGCATGTTTTCATTGGTTGGGCACTAAACTAAGTGTATATCTGAAAGACATTTTGCCTCATGCAATGAAATAGTTTATGATGCTTTTATATTAAGTATTCAAATCACAGTGTACCATTCAATAGCTGGTTCATAAATATCTTACAATCTGGGCACTCAATGGCTTTTATCTGTTTATGTATTGGTTTATGATGAAAGAATATCTGATTCAGTGACAGGTTGGGTGTTGCTTAGCAACTGCCCAATGAGGAATAGAAGTATTAAATGATACAGACAGGTTGATTGCATACAGATATCATAATGTAGGTATTACATTTGGTGTTGACTTGTAGATGTTTTGATATTAGATAGTCTATTGGTTCATTGCAATTATTACATATCACGGATGATGCAAGTTTTGTAAAATGAAATGAAAATCTTTTAACACTTTTTAAAATTATCCTTTATGGCTTCCGTTAGGATAGAATCCTGGATAAACTGATGTGTTTCTGCCATCTGTGTTATAGCTACCTTTCCCCATATGTCAGACCAATGATGGCCTCTGTTATATCCCATCAAGGGCATATCTAATCAAATGTCAGTCCAGAAATTTAGGGTTCCATATGGCGCTTTTATTGACAACTTCCGTAATGATTATCCAAGTTTACTGTTACTCCGTGTGCATGGGAGATGCCCCATATTTCTCAAAGTCACAGAGTGTTTTAAAGTGATCCATGGAAAGTCCTTTTATGGTTTCCTAGTATTAGATAGAATTGCTTTCCGGCGAGTCGTGATTTGTGGTCTTATTGATGGTAGGAAATTACCAGGCCATGAAGGATGGGCACTGACGCAGAATACTGTATGAGGATCCTGACTTAGTACAGACAGATGTTTGCGATGTCCTGTAGTTTCCAATTTTCAGGGTCAACCAAATTTGAACATGCTCATCATGTATTAGCATCCATTCTATAACTGGGACTTGGATCTCTAATACATGTACATAGGAGGTGCAATTCAAATGTAGTTTAAATATGCAATAATCATGTGAATGAACACATAAATGTAGTGACACCACATGGATTTTCAGGTTTTGAATGAACACTTTAGACCTGTCCAGTTCTTCATGTCTGCAGTTCACGTTATGTTATATGACTATACTACCTGGTTGGACAATGTTTCATTGACTTGATTCATGCTTGAAAATTTCCTTCCATTAGGCAGTAGGTGGTTTGCAGCATTGTTCATATTTATAGGCATGTATAGGGTTGCCTACAGAGAAACCATGAACAGTATTGTGTTATATCACCATGGTATTAAAAGCAAGAAAAGGTCTTTGCTGAGTCCCAGATTGTCAGAAACCTGCATTATCTCCCTTGTTGGTAGCCATGAAGTGCCGAGTGTCGGTTTTCTTAGAAGGTGTCACTAACACCTTTCAACCCAGCTGCCCTCAGCACTGGAAATTGCTAAGGATTTATATCTTTGCAGCTTTCAAAGGTTAGATCTGCAAAGGTTCTGTACTGAAAGGGCAACCAACCATTATGGATATTAGATCCAATTTGCAATACAGAGTGCGTATCTATAGTGCATGTTGTTGAGGGCTCTCTCCCTATATATTCACCATGACGTCATGCCATCATTCTGTCCTGGCTACAGCGCAATAACAGTTTCCTCCCACACTAGCTGCCATCTCAGCAGAAACATGCCCGGGAGCTATCAATATTCAGTGTAAAAAGGGAAGCGCTTCTATCTGCATTACTTCAGCGACTGCAGGCAGCTGTTAGGGTGATTTATATTCCACCGGTGTAGCACGGCGCTTCACATACAGACAGGTAAGATTATTCCGTGGTGCTGGCCGCTGTGATGGCATTCTATTTCTCCTAATGACCATCAGATCGTCAGACTGGTTTTATCGCCAGTGTGTAATGATCTGTTTCAAGGCAACAAAATCGTGCCTATCAGATGTGGTAGAACAGAAGACTTACTACGAGGCATCGGGCTCATTGAATTGCAAGCTACAATGTCTGGCATTGTTATGTGATGAATTATAGACCCCACCAGTGACCTTCTTTGATTTTTGTAGAGGGCGGGTTTCATTTTCAAAAACATCTTCAAATCCAGTGTATTTCATTGGTACAGTATCTATCTCTGTGGCTTGGTAGATATTAACATTATATTATATCATTGTAAAAATATCCTCTAGACACTGATGATACTTTAAGAAATATCATTATTTAGCATGAATAGTTTGCAGGCTGTGCAGCTTTTATGAGACCATAAATCCAATATCGACTCCATACATAAATATCTTTTGTAACAGATGTTCAGGAGATAGATTTTCCCCTTTCTGCCAGTCATAATGTGTTAGTCCATACTGTGTGAGATGTTTTGCAATCATCATGGCAGGTTTTAATGCTAATCGTAAAAGATGCACTGCGGGAGTTTATAAGTACAGAGGGAATTGGATTGTCCTTTAAACTGCACACATCACAGGAACTGCTGCATTCATAAAATACCAATACTAATGGGAAAACAACTATCATGTGGTCCATCTTAACTTGTCCTCTAGTACACTTTGAAGGTCATGGGTATAGGTGAATACAAAATAATTGCATCAAAGGTGTGTGTCCATCCGACTCAAGGTAACTTACCATCCTGTTAGAAAGTGTTTGATTTCATGTTGTCATTGTAACAGTTAGGAAAACCAGTCCTCTGCGTAGTAGCATGGGTACCATTTTCTACAGGTTAAATGTAGATGTGAATGTGTGTGTATGTCACTTTGGAAGTGTTAAAGGTCCCTCACTGTCCTCAAGTAACCCTCACATGTAACCATGGTAACATCCCCTCCCATACATGGTACAACAATGTAAGAGTCAATCACCTCCAAGAGGTGGGAAAAGAAATCAGCCGCAGACTTGGGTATGTTCCAGAGCTGTTAGTATAGAAATATTGAATACTGTTTAACCTCTGGAGACTTTGCTACAGGCAGTTGTGCAGGATTCAACTCGCAGTTCCAATATCCTTCTTCTGTCTGGGCTGCGAATAATTGCAGAAACAGCCAGAATGTCTATTTCACAGGTCATTTACTGCATTCTTCTTGCTTTCCTTGTTTCCTTGGGGGACAAAGATTGCTCTTGTTTTGCAATATACGTGCATTTACCCTGGTGTAGTTAACTGTGAGTGGCAGTTCTAATGGCAGAATGCAGTCCCATCAATCAGCAGTTGTTAGAAGTCCAGGACCTCATGTATGCATTTTGTGCTGACCTTGGGGGAGACCTCTCATGTTGAACATGTCCTATCTCCCACCATACGTCTGTGTGTGTGCTGCCGGTGGGGCATGAAACAGTGGCAGGGGTAATGTGGCATGGGTGAGTCATCCTCGCCCTGATGGCACCCACACGTGGTGCTGAATTATTGATTATTGTTAAACTTACAAATATATGATGCCTCACGGTCACCTGTGTCCAATATTGTCAAGGGCTAAAGCCGCAACATCTCAGTCTTTATATATATACCAGCTTTAACCCTAGTGTTATGATCATGCATTTTGCATTAATTTTGTTACATACAGAATGTGTTTTATTTTGTAGTTCCAACAGATGTGATATTTGGTCTGATGTTTGTGACAGCCCTGAAGTTCAGGCAATGTTGCTGTCTTATTACCAATTTATTATATTGCCTGCATAATGACTTCAAATATTATGCTTTCCTGGTCTTAGTAATGTTAATAAACAGCATAGTTCTTCTGATTCTTGTTAATTGCCTTTGACTTGTTTCTGATATATAAAAATTATGGAGCATAATATAGGTTTCCGCTGCATAATATTTGAACTGGTTGTCAATCATGCTCTGTGAGATATGAGCATTGTGTTATCTTATAAATCTGGCACACCTTGCAGAAACAAGACTATCTTTTCATCAGTCTTAAAACAGTTTGCCCAAGAAATCCTCCAGTTGTTTCCAGCCAGAGTGTATTCACCGTGCATTTCTCTAAGAAAATATTGCTGACTTTGTATTCAAGACAAGAGAACCATCTCTTCCACAGACCCTGCACTCAGGAAGATTAGAGATTAGAGTCAAGAAACCCGGTAGGGCACATCGATAGGTTAAACCTCCTGTGTGTGATACAGTAGGCCTGCTTCTTCGCTCAAATTGGGGGCACAGCCCTGTTGACTTCAAGAAAATTTCTTCTGCCAGTAAACTCTCACCAAGTCTAGGGCTGGTGATGATTGTGATTCAGGATTGGTACTGTGTCACTAAACTAATCTTTTGTACTGTCAGCTACGGCTTGCAGCACTAAATCCAAATTTTTTTGACCTTATCCAATATTTTTAACAGTATGGGCTTGTCTACTGTTTCAAAACATTAGTGACATTAGTGTAAATGATTGTATTGTTGGTACTATATGTTTGTGAGAAACTTATTATAATATGTAGATTGTGCATTAGTAAGCTTCCTTCTTCCTTCCCTCAATTTTTATATTCAATATATCAGTTTCACATATCAATATATGTTTCACATAGAGAAATGTAGTTGAAACAGAAAACTGGTTGTCGGTGGTTTCATTTATTTTCTTGAGTCTTTCTCTGGAGGCCAAACATGTAGCAGACATTCTTATTGCAATGAAAGTGTCCTATTATTTTAATCCCTTTGAACAGCAATTAATCAAAAAGTGTGAGCAATGTACAAAACTATCTCATTGTTACATTGTATTTACAGTGTCCTCTGGGTCAGACACAGAGTTCACATGCCCCACAACCACCTGCAAGGGTTGCATACGTAATAGATTACTATAACACGTAAGCAATGCACTTACGACATGATCCCCAGGTGCTACAGAGAATCAAGTGCAGCCTGGCTGTCGGCCAAGCTTCTCTCCTGGATTTGCATCCTGCATGTTATAGATTTGCCGGCACCACCAGCCTAGCAGGAAATTTGTCACAGCGGTGTTTTTCCCAGAAGATGGGATTCCTCGGGGAGATTTACCATTGTCTGTGTCAGTTTTCCCAGAAATTATCCCTGCTTTCTACTGCAGAACGTAAATAAGCATATCCCTGGAATTTTTCTGGTATTTGCATATATTTTGTAGGACGTGTTGGCCATACAGATTTTTGTATGGTAGAGTCCATAATAATGTGGTCCTTGATAGGCTGTAAATGTACATGTTATTTCCTTGACTCTACCTTACGGCCTGTCTTATTGGTGGCGCCAGGACTTGTCCAGGCCATTACAGGGAGAGGTTAGCGGTGCCCACAGTTGTTGATGGTCCTCCGTTGCAGCAAGACGCCCGTCTGGACCTCTGCCATATCTCCACTCTGGGAAATCAATGTTATTTCTCATTTGACTGAGCACAACAGATATTGTACTGAACATTTGTTAGATGTCGCCCGACCTTTTGTTACAAAGCTACGAGCTCACCTAACGTTTTGTGACGTCCAATCTTGTGGGGGCCTAATTTTCCTACTGTAACTGTAATCTGGCAAAATTAAGGGCTGGTCCAAAACGGAAGTAGGATGCATGTATGTAATACTTGTACGGCTAGTGTTTGTATTGTAGGTTTGCCAGAGATCATCTCCCTAATTGTGGGTTCCTTGAGTTTGTGTTTTGTACAATTTTTGTAAGGAATGCCTCTAATAAAAAGGCTCTGTATAGAGAATATTTGGCCTTCAGCCATTCAGTATTCAGCCTGTTTGACTGATCATGATGTGTAGTGATGATGTGGCAAGGTTCTAAGCTTTGTGCCTTTTTACATCTTTTGTCCACAGTCAAGCAGCATGTATGAGTTTCCACAGAATCCCCTCAAATTCAAAGACATGACAGCAGCTTTGTGCTGCAGATAGGCTCCTAATCCCCATTCTGAGTGGTTTTAGACAATGTAATCGAATACTGCACAGGTCAGACATTTCTTGAATGCATAATGCACTGGATGGAAGCTCATGGTCAATGCTAACAGTATGTGAGTTTGCTCTGGTGAATATTAATAATTTTGATAGAGTCAGTATAAATTATAATTGTGTCATTACTATTTTTAAGTTTATACATGTTCACATTGTCATCAGTGCAGTTATTGCTGCATATACATTGTACTTAATCAAATACATGTATAGGAAAATGACCGAGTCTATTCTTACTAGTCAAGATCAAAGCATTTTTGCAGTCTGTTATATTCCTGCTTCATTGCAACATTGCCAATATGATACTGAAATGACATTTCCAATACTGGTAATTCAATTTTGGAGGAATCATTCTTAAGGGTTGGAAAGGATTGTAACATTGTTTGAATTGATAACAGTAATGGAGAAACATCAGCTCTATCTTTTCATGTAATGGGTAAGAACTGTCATATTTGCCATATCTATTACATTCTAAATGCATGAAGTTTGGTATATCTAATAGCAAAATAGTAATTTTCTGCTAGAAGATTTATCTTTCTGTCTCCAAAGGGTTATTATTAGGTTATGTGACATTTTCATGTATTAAGATGTACTACAATGTACACCCACAATCACAGCTATATTATTTTGCTAGTTTTATCTTTGCATTTCAATTTTATAGTTTTCATTTTATTGGTGCTGTGATGATATTTTATGGAGTTATGATATTTTGAACATCCATATTGTTTTCATACTAAGACACACTAACTACAAGTTTCCGTGGCTCCTCTCTATACTGGTTACCATTTTCTAGGAAAATCTGATTGACTTGCTAGAGTCCAAAATGCAGTGACGTTGAACTGCTTGAAGGTAATTTCAAGCGTGTCTTACCACCAAATATAGTTATCAATCAGACATCACAAGCAGACATCAAGAGATATTCCTTCCTTTGAACCTCCAGGGAAGAGCTCTGCCATTGGAAGAGCAATTTTATTTCTTCCCTTGAAGATGTGCATGTATCTAAGTGCTCCCTTTTATCTGTGCACACAGACGTCAGCTGGAGGAGCTTCAGCAGCAGCGGGTGCTGGCAGAAGAGGAACACCAGCGTCTGCAGGCTGAGATGGCAGAGAAGCAAAAGGCCCATCAAGAAGCCATCGAGAGACAGCGAGCACTACTGGAGAGACTCAGACAGGAGGCAGACGGCGCGCAGTCTGTGGCAGAGCAGGAGATCCAGGAGGCAAGGAGAAGACTTGCCCAGGAGATACAAGAAGGTAGACAGCTATCTTTAGAAGGTTTCCTTTGATGTGTATAATTGAAGGAAACATCCTTTCTGCTTTAATATGTAGTGGTATTGGCCACAGTTTGTAGTACAAGGCTAGCTGGTGATTTATCAAATCAAGATGTGAAGGTACTGCTACTTAACCTACAATGTAGATACATTTTAACCATACTTTCCCACATTGTTTTTTAACACAGCTGAAGATCTCAAACTGAAGCAGCAGCAGCTGGAGAGACAGGAGTTTGCTGTGCAGACAGACAGCATGGAATCCCGGGAGACAGGGATACAGTACGACGTGATGGGCCAGCCCAGGGACAGGGCAAAGCCAACCACTCAGTCCGTGTCAACTACAGCCACTACGCTAACGGATCAGGTCTGTTTCACTGGAGTTGTTTTGTGCGTGCTCTTTGAGAGGATGAAAAATTTCAACACAAGGGTCTCTGACACTTTGATGCATAGAGTGCCTCTCAGCATCAATATAGTACCAGCTAAGTTCAAGAGCATGACTTAAATTATTCATGAATGAAATCAATGTTGATCTGTCTTAACAGATTACCTCTGTGAGTCAGTTCCCAACACAGATCAATATTGAAATGCAATAATGTGCTGCTGTGTGTGGGCATTGTTTGCTATTATCTGCACTTGTTGTTGCTGTATTAGTTAAAAACTAAAGTGGTTTCTCTTCAGAAATGTTGAAATTTTTTATCTAGCACACAAACACACTATTTACTTTATGATTTCTCATGAATATTTTCACATATAAATTACCTGAACTATTATCATTTGCAGGTCTTGATTGATGAGACGCGGCTGAAGGAGCTGCAGGAGAAGGAGCGGCTCTTTGAGCAGCTGCGCTGGCGAATGGACCACGACACCATGGCGCTGGAGATGGACCGAGTTAGTCCCATCGGGGCTCAGGACGAAAACGTCTACGTCAGCCCCAAGGCCTCCACCGACGACGACTCCTCCAGCGTGGCCACCACCGTCAAGGCTCACCCCAAACTGGGACTGCTGAAGATGGAGGAGATGAGCGAGGGGCAGACTCCCTCCACCCTCACCCCCGCCACCATGACTCCACTCTGTCACTCTCCCAGGAGCGGCTCCCCCACACCCAGCAACTACTCCACCTCCAGCATGTCCCTGCCCAGCATGTCAGACTCCAGCATGTCCATGTCCATGGAGCATAGTGGGCAGAAGAGCAAGGCAGCTCTCACGAGGCGGAGATCAAGGGAAGGTAGTTCTCCCACCAAGGAGAAACCGTCGCCTACAGCGGAGGAGGTGACGGCTAGGCTGTATCCTGGCTCTCCCAGCAGTGTGAGGAAAGCCTGGCAGGCAAACTCCAAAGGTGAAAAGGAGGAGGAGGGCTCGGTACCTGTGCCGGAGAGAAGCAAGTCACCAACAACGTACAAGAAGAATGGGCGTACGTATGTCAGGAAAAGAGCGCTCCATGATGCGAGTGATGACAACCCCTTTAGTGCAGGTCAGCTTCCTCCTGTGAAACCAAAGACCAGACCTGCCCCTTCCTCAAGTTCAGTATCAGAAGATCATGGCTCTCCTGCTAACGGCACTCGTTCTACCAGTCCTAAGAAGGAACGGCAAAGGCAGCTGCAACCAAAGAGTCCAACAAGAGAACGAAGTTCTGTGTCAACATTACAGAGTGAAGGCTCTGCAACACAGACAAAGGCAAAAGAACAGAAACAGTCTGTTGTAACTGGTACAACCGTGCATCGGGAGAAACGTATCGTGGTCAAGAAAGCGCAGGCAGAAACAGACTCAGTAAGTTTGCTCTTGCAAGAGGCAGGGGATTCTTCTGAACCACTAACCAAGCCAGATAAGAAACACAGACCTCGAGTGTTTCATGTAGAGGACTCTGTAGGAAAGATATTACATGACAGTGGTGACCAGACTGACTCAGGGATCTCTGTATCCATTGAAACCATGACCACTCGTGTGGAGGTAAAGGCCGACCAAACTCAGACATTTCCCTTGGATAGGAGAAAAGTGGAGTCGGAAGATACCCAAACACCGTCCAGTTTTCTCGAGCAAGTTTCGGCCAGGTTGGAAGCAGTTCAGCAGACTAAAGGTGCTTTTGATTCCCAGTCCAATGCAGACTCATCATCATTTGGCAGCTTTGTTGGAAAAGACAGGGGTGATATGTTGAACAGAAGGGCAGTGTCGGCATCAAGAGCTTCTTCTGTGGCAGAGACTTTGAGTGAAGATTGGAGCACGGTATCTGACAGTGCTGCCATGGCCAATATCAAAAAGCGCTGGCCGAGAAGAAGGTTTATTGACAGGCCAGAAGACGTATCACCCATCACCTGGGGACCTACACCTTACCAAAGGCCCAGGTCAGCAGGGGATGAAAGGAAGCCTCGCTGGTGGTCGGTAGGAGGGATGGGTGGTGGTGGCGGGGGATCAGATACGCCGCTGTCCCTTAGTACATCTGATACAGATTCCCTCTACAGTGTGAGATCGGCTAGAAGATATGGGTCTGCAGACTCCATCGCACATGACGCATTTGCCAGAAGTCTGAGAGGCGAGGAGGGGGCTTCTCCCTCCCCGGCACCCATCAGGAGATCTAAGTCTGCAGGTGCTGTGAAGACCACGAGCAGTAGTGTCAGTATGTCAGCCCTTGCAGATATCAGGTCTCGAAGCCCGTCATCTCGACTCCTTCCCACCCCTCCCAAGAGAAAACCTCCAGTTGGGGGTTCAAGAACAACCTCCCCTCGCAGTCCTGCTGGAGCAAAGTCTGCAACCAAACCTAAACTAGACATTTCAAAGAGTGCAACCTCGCAAGAGAAAAGAGTACTCTCACCTACAAAGCCGCAAAAGTCACTAGGTGCCAAACCCAAACGGGAAACGTCCCCAACAAAATCAGTAGAGAGGAAAGTTTCTTCAACAAAAGCTGCTAAAGATGAAACGTCGCCAACAGAAGCTGCTAAATCTCCAACAAAGACTGTGAAAAGAGTAGGCTCGCCTCCTAAAACTGGTTCTGGAACAAAATCACCTACAAAGACCACTTCTCCCACAAAGCCACTGCCCCCAACCAAGCCAACTAAAGCTGTCTCTTTACTTGCCACAAAGTCGAAGAGCCAAATGCCCAAACCACCAATCACAAGACCCAAACCCAAGCTGGATGATCTCAAGAAAAAAGTCAAGAGCACACCAAGAAGTGAACCAGATGGCAAGGCAAGAGAAGACAAGAAAGTCAAGCCTCCTGTCCCCAAGAAACCCGCAAGCCTTAGTAGAGATAGTAAGGCTTCTGTGGGTAAGACTGATGCAGTCCCTAAAGTGACCAGTCCAGTCAAGAGAAAGACACCTTCTCCTGCTGCAAGATCTCCCTCTGTAACATCTCCCACACGCTCTTCTCCAAGGTCTTTTCCAAGTGATGCTTCCACAAGGTCCGATCCTTCAGTTAAGTCCAAGTCTCCATCAGAAGCTTCTTCCAAATCTGACAGCAAAGGCAGAAAGTCCAAGTCTCCTGTACAAAAAGGGTCAACAGGGAAGCCAAGAAAAATCACATCCTATGTTATAGGCCCAGAGCCCAATGTAGAAAAGTACAGGCCAAAATCCAAAGTCCGTGCACATATCAAGAAGACACTTGCAGAAAGAGCAAAGAGAGGTGATACTCCATCCAGTCAGGAAGGCTCCATTCTGAGTGGTGGCACTTCATCTGTTTCCATAGCAATGGATGATGTCATGACAGAGGCCACAGAGGAGAGTGTCTACTCTGATGACTCTCTGGAAGGAGAAGAGGGTGCTGAAAGGCCTTCCATTCCAAAGGCCCCTACTGTACATCCCCTGCCCATCAAGGAGAGAATTGAGGCAAGCTCTGACAATGAGAGTATCTACTCTGTGGACTCTCTAATGGCTGAGGGGGAGACTAGTCCTGAGAGTGACTCCCTCATGGTGAAAAAAGTGGGACGCAAAAAGGTCAGTAAGGACCCTTCAGAAGTAGAAGCAGACAGTCTGGACAGTGCCGATTCTCTTGAAGATGCATGGGAGGATGGAGCAGTGGCAGCTTTAAAGAAGGCAGTGGAGGCTGGTGACGGGCAGGCAGCACAAAGAGGAGTAAATGTCCACATCGAAGCCACGGCAGAAATGCAGTCTTCAATGGAAACTGTTTCCACAGCTGTGAGCTCTGATGTGACGTCACAGACAACAGAGGGAGGAGACGACGCCTCGTCTGTTATTGAACTCGGGGAAGAGATGATGGTTGATGCAGACGTCACATCAGCCAGTGCTGCTGGGTTGGAAGAGGAAAAGTCTTCAGTTGACGTGCCTACACAGGAAGACAGGGTAACTACAGAAGAGGTGACACGGCCAGCTGCTACAAGTCCTACATCACTGAACCTTAAGGAAGTGCCACAGAAGCCTGCGGAAGATGGAGAGAGTCCATCTGAGAAGGACAGCCTTGCATCAGATAGCTCTCCTGACAAGGAGGCACGTGCCGGAGTACCGGCAGTGAAACCTTCATCTGGAGACGCTGCTGCTGACGGGGATGATGAAGCTGCCAGGTATTCTGCTGACTCACTGAATGAAGCTGACAGTCCTACAGAGGCAAAACCTGGGAAGTCTGAGAAGGCTGCTGTTAATGGCAAGGAAGTTGCTATTGTTGATGAGCAAGGAAGACTAACAAAAGAGGATCAGCAGCAGCATACCCCCAGCAGTGCTACAGGAGAAAGCGTGGACAAAGATGTAACACAAGAACAAGATACCCCTGCACCTGTATCAAAGACAGTTGATTCAGACAATGACAGCATGCATTCGGATGATTCCCTTGCTGACACCAAGGAGGGCAGTAGCTTACCTGCAGGCAAGCAGCAACCTTCAAGACCTGCACGGAAAGTAAGATACACCAGAAAACTTCCCTCAGAGACAGACACGTTCTCTGATGATTCCCTGTCAGACAGAGCCCACAGGTCATCTCCACCTAAGATCCACAGACGAGTCAAACAGCTACAAGACAGTACAGAGTCAGATGGGGTTTACTCAGTGGACTCACTGTCAGAAGATGAGCCCAAGTCACCCAGGAAGACTCCAGCAGCCAGGAGGGTGAGCTCCGAGGTAGGGGAGGCTTCTATGCCGGCAGCAGAACCAATAGCAGAAGAGGACAAGGAAGAATCTTCAAGGGCTGATGACCAGGTGTCTGAAGACTCATTAGGGGAAGAAGGAGGGGCCGAAGATAAAGATGATGATAAACAGCAGGGAAGTGAAGTCCTAGAGGAAGACAGTGTAACAACAGTCGATGAAAAGCAGAGCCAACCAGCAGAGATTGATCAAGACATACCAGTAGTGCCACAAGAAGGGACAGAGCAGGAAACCAAACAGGTTGACTCCAAAAAACCAGAGCCCACTTCAGGGGAAAGGCCTGATCTTGACAAAGACTGGCAAGAGCTGAAGACCGCAAAAACAGAGAGGGAAGAGACTAAAGAGACAGAGATGATCACTCGAGAAGATGAACTTGCTGATCATAGATACCTCCTAGCTGAGGCCAACAGGAGCAGTGATCATGAAGTTGACAGTGATGCCTCCAATGAGGAGAAACAAGAAAGACTTGACTCAGCTAATGACGACAGAAGCCCAGAAGCTCCAGCTATGAAGTTGAAGGATAATCTTGCTGAAGAGAGTCAGACAAAACATCATGATGATGAGCTTTCAGAACCTGATGGTCATATTTCAGAAGAACCTGTAAGAGAAGTGGAGGAGCAAACATCTACAGACGTGAGAGACAATCATTTAGCAGTAGAGTCAACAGTATTGAGCGACAAAGAACAGAGTGATGGAAGTGATTTTGACCTTCCAAGTGTTCTGCACATAATTAGTGACATACAGGCCCAGGCTGTAGAAGTTTCTAACCTCTTGACCACTGAAGAACAGAAAGTCTTGCCATCTACAGTAGAAAGTGGCCAACAGACAACAATCAGACCGACTAACAAGACGTTGACAACTGGACCTGTAGTTGTAGATGAGGTTGGGTTTGAAGAAGTGCAGAGTGAGTCTGCAGATGTTAGAACACATACAGATAAAGCCACAACAGAGATGCACACTCAGTCTGCTACAAGTGCAGTTGGTACCTCAAGTGCACAGTTCCTGCCCAACGGAGAGAGATTGACTGAGGATGCTGAGTCAGGGAGACATAGCACAGATAGACCTGATATTGATAGCCAAGGTAAAGTTGTTTGTACAACAGGGACACAGTGGGACAAGCCAGAACAAAGCACAACTGCTGTAGGTACTGAAACTACTGGGCAACAAGACCTTGGCATCAACACAGAAGATTCCACTGATTATAGTGACAGCACAACAAACACAGAGGAAGATGTCCACAAGGGTACAGATACATCCACAGGAACACAGTCGGACATGCCAGAGAAAGCGGTAACTACATTTGGTACTGAAAGTGTTGGGGAAGAAAACTTTGGCATCAACATTGAAGATTCCACCCAGTTAAGTGACAGTGGGACACACAAAGAAGTTGCCTCCAAGTACACAGATGAAACAACAGGAAGACAGTTGGATACATCAGAGCGGTTGTCAGCTGTAGTAGATACAGAAAGTACCAGACAACAGAACTTCAGCACAGACTTCACCACTGACACAGGAGATATCACCCAGTTAAGTGACAGTACAACAACTACAGAACAATCTGTATCTGAATACTCAGATCCAACATCGAGGACAAAGTCAGAGCATGGGGCAAGTGCAGAAGCTACAGTGACCACTGCACAACAAAACCTTGTCACCAGCACAGACGACCCCATCCATTACAGTGACAGCATAGACAGTCACCCAGGTGCATCAGTAGACACCCCATTGGACAAGCCTGACCAAAGGGCAACAGCAGTTAGTTCAGAAAGTGCCGAGGAGCAAGACATCAGCCAGTATACTGATAGCATAGCAAATACAGAGCAACATACTGTCCAACACACACAAGTAACAAATACTGATGACATGGATATGGCTGGTAGTCATGATGAACAACTTGTTGGGGATTCAGAGTTAACCAGAAGCAGAGAGTTTGCTGCAGGGGACCCAACTGTCAAATCACCTGTGCAAGGAGGAAGTACATCTTCTACCAGACCACCTGTTCAAGACAGCAAACCTCACTTGTTTCTGTCTTCAACATCTTCCAGCACTGAACAACAGAAGGTTGTGTCTCCTGGTGACCTAACCCCACACCTTGAGAAACATTTCCCAACAAGTCACTTGGTGAAAGAAAGAGCTGCTGCATCAAGGAAGGTGCGAGATAATGCACAGAAGGACATTGTACCCCCACAGCCTCTTTCTCCTGCCATAGAATTCTTTGCTGAGGAGTTTGCCATCAGGACAGTTGATGGTGCGATGAGCTGGATTTCTCAGGAAATACAAGAGGGAACCACCATTGATGAGCTGAAGTCACAGTATGAGTCAAACAGGTTGGGCCGTCCTGGGGATAGCTTCCCTACTCCAGAAACTACTTCAGAGGAAGAAGATGCAGCTGATTCTTCAGAGAAAGTTCAAGTCATACCGTCTCAGCAGGTTAGCACTCCTGCTGAGTTGGTTTTCAGGAAGATCGTTGTGGAGGGTTCTGATGTGGAGGAGGATTCCCTACAAACAGAATCTCCTGAAGATGACTTCTCTGAAGAAGCTGACAAGGCAATTCCACGCATTGTAGAAACAACACGAGTGAGCTCAGTGGCAGGCTGCATCACATATCACATTGAACATGAGATAGACGGGGAAGAATCTGAACATCAAGTAGAAGAAGATACAGAAGACGACGACTCAGGCAAGGATGTCACACAAAATGACATTGGGTCAGCTTCACTGGCCAAGAAAGACATCTTTGTGTTTGAATCTCAGCAAGTGGAAAACTTTGCCGAGAGGGTCATCAGCAAAGCCGTGACTGAGGCTGTAACCTCCGTCCTTACTACTGACAGTGAGAGTGACTTGTCTGACTTTGAAAAGAGCCCGGCTTATAGCAGAAAGAACATCAGTAGTGCCAAGGGGCAGGAAGCAGCTAAGGCAACACCTGCAAGATTGGCAGATGATTCTCAGAAGGAGTCTCTCCAGCTGCTGAGTTCAGACACATCGACATACTCGTCCACAGCCAGCCTGGAGGACTCCTCGGATCACACCCTGATCTACCAGAAATCCTTCCAGCTTCTCAGCTCAGACACCTCCACATATGGCTCCACGGTAAGTCTGGAAGACACGGTGGAAGACATCTCAGACAAGACCCTGGTCTCCTCTCCAGAAGTTGAAATGCTAGCTGACAGTGTGGTATCCGTGGCCATCAAGGAAGCCTTTAGAGACGCCAGTAAAGCTGAACCTGTGGGAGAACTTCCTGAGAGAACAGAGCCTGATGGAGAGCATCAGCCATATGCTGGTCCAAATTTTGCAGTGGCTTCCACTGGTCCCCAACAACAGCCACACAAAACCTCATGTGTTGATGAAGACAGTGATACTGGCATGACTGATGATGAACTTGACAATGATAATGATAGCACCTCACTCTTGACCCCTCCCCCCATGCAAGAGCCTTCAGATGTACACCAAGTCAATGTGGAAGAGGAAGCACAGGCCCGTCGTGATGTCATGTCACCTGAGATAGCATCTGTTCCATCCACATCAGCTGAGGATGCTACAGACATAGACAGCACAAAAGAGTTGCAAGATGCAGAACCTACTCCCATTGTTGTCCATGATCCATCACTACAAGAACATGAACACCCAGTATCAGAAGTGTCGGAAATGACTTCTGAGGGAGCTTCAGTGGTAGCAGATTTGCCTGAGTTAAAGCAGGACCAGGAAGAAGTGCTGCCTGAGAATGTTGACGCATCCATTGGTCCTGAACATGAAGACACCACACAGGAAGATTCCTCTATTTCAAGTCATGAAGGTACATCTGAAGACAAGGCAGAGGGCATTGTGCAACAGGTTGGGTTGGAAGATGATGAAGCACCAGTACCTATTGCTGATATATCCCCTGATTCTGAAAATCAGAACTTATATCCAGAGGTTGTCAAGATAATATATTCTTCAGAGGATGACAAAGAACCAGTGGAGCAAGGTACCTTGGATGGTAGACATGTGGAGAACAATAATGACATTGTTCCAGCTGACGCTGTCATACATGCACTTGACCATATGGAAGCTCTGGTGACTGACAAGTCTGATCATGAGGAAACATCTGAAGAGCCTGATACAGTGACTTGGGTTGATAGCATTGAGGAGGATGACTTGCCTGAGGATGAAGTAAGAACAGTGTCAGCGCCTTCTCCTGCAGATGCTGATGATTCACATCCCAAGGCAGGTGTTTGTGAGCAAAGCAACCAGGACAAGAAAAGCCCTGAGAAAGAGGATGTGTTAGAATGGCAACCATTTGTCTCTGCTGCAACTGCAGGAGATATATTAGAAACAAGTGATTTACCTCCACCTGTTGACACCAGCACACCAAATGGACACAAAGTCCCTACTGGCACTGTAGACAAAGTACTAGCTGAAGATGAGAAGGTTCAACCAATTCTTCCCATGTCTACAGACAGAGAACCAGTGCCTCAAGAACAAACTGATGATGACAAATATATGTCAGCTGCAAGCAGTGGTGAAGACATCGACAGGTGGACAAAAGTTTCAGGGTATAAGGCAGAAGGGTTGTCAGATGAAAGTGAAGTACAGACATCACAGCCTGACAGTGAAGACGACAAGGGGACAACCTCCACTGAGGACACAGGAGAAGGACTGGCATACCAAGGGTTCACATCTCCAGAGGCAATGTCAACTGGAACTACTCCAACACCAACGTCTCCATTCTTCCAAGAACCTGGCACGTCTGACCAAGGCCAGCCCTCTTTGTTTGAGCAGCACACTGACATAGACACTCTAGAGACATACAAAACTCAGCTACCAGAGGATGAGCAGGCATCTTCCAATGAAACAGAGGAGGACGACAGTGCATCCAGCTTCTCTGCCTCATCAACTGACAGTGAGGAATATTCCGAGCATGATGCTTTAGTGGAGCGCAGCATGATGGTTTCTAGAAGTCAGTCCGAGCAAATATTGCCAGCTTCTAAAAGGCCGAGAACTAGTGACTGGGGTAGGCAGCAATCGCTTGAAAGTGCAGGAATTTCTGCTGCTGAGCCCATTGGTGAACGCTCTAGAAGCTTACCTAGGAATGTTGCTATGGATAATGATGATATGGATGAGGACACACCTAAACAGAAGGTTGGTACTGAACAGCCTTTAGATGTTGTCTGTGCTCCCTGTCCTGTGCAGCATGGTTCTGTTTCTTTTGAAGAGGCAGAGCTTCGTCAGTCTAAGATTACACACCAACCCAGTGCCCCAGAAAAGACACAAAGGGAAGAGTCAGGACTTTTTGTTTCACAAGATTCTCTTTTGCATGATGATGCCATAGACAAGAATACAACACTAATGCATGCTGGGCATGAGGCAGGAATTGAATGTGCTGTGTCATCTTCAGTTATTCGTGGTGACCTGCCATCCTCAGTTTCTGTTTCTGACTTTGAGTTGCCCAGTAGTGAGGTACCTTCACATCCTGAGTTGGCTTTGCCTGGCGGTCTGGCCACGTCGTTATCAGTTGACAGAGAGAGCATGGTCTCTGATGCGTCTTTCCCACCATCCACTCCTCCTGAGCAGACACCACCAGGTGTTTCCCCTGTGCTCCTGCAGAATACTACCAAGCTAGCAGAGCATAAAGCCCCTGTCTCAGCTTCCAACCATCAGCTGTCAGATTCTTTGTCTTTGTGTGGACCCAGGCAAGTAGACGAGGCAAGGTCTTCAACAGATGCAAAACTCAATGACACAGCCAACATGGAGCAGGCCTCACCGCTTATGGATCTCCCTACCTTGCAACCACAGGACCACAGCACCCACTTGTACCAGGAGCAGAAAACTGGAAAAACTACTGATGATTTGTTACAGAGTGATACAACAGAACAGACTGAGACTGCAAATTTGCCTACAAGTGTTGCCTACATGCCAAACATGCTACCTAACTCTGAACTTTACACAGCTAACTCAGCTCAAGATGAAAATATTGTGAAAAGCAACGACGCTGGTGGCACTGCTCCAAGTACTGAAAGCAGTGTCATGATTTCGCCTTATGATTACCAGGGCACCTTACCAGATCTGCCTACCAACAGCTACAGCTACCAGCAAGCAGAGATGTACCAACAGATGACAGGGCATGTCAGGACAAGTTCCTTTGAAGAGGAGCTGGTTGGAAGTTACCCCAGCCTGCCGATGAAAACAAGACAGTTTGTAGGCCCAGCTGCCACTGCCCTTCCATCTGGAGTGCAGGGTGCCTCTGACATTCAGACAGAGGTAGAGAAAACCTCTGATAGGAGGAAGATCACCCTGCCTATGTACAGTCTGGATAGACAGGAGAGTGATACACTGCCCTCTGTGGAAAGTGATGATGGCAACAGAGAAAGAGAAACCGGACAATGGCAAGAGCATCTGAGTGACACAAGACAGACAGTTGTATCACTTACACACCAACCTACTGATCATGATCATCAGCTTCTTGAACAAACAGACCACAATTATGTTGTAGATGTAGAAAGTCCAAACAACCCACAACTACATGTATCTTCTCCCACGCTTGAGCCAGGGTTGAACAGCCATCCACACCCTACACAACAGACAGTACAGAGACATGAAGCTACTTCAGCTACAGCTCAACCACAGATGGAATCACTCCACATCGAAGTAAGTTCTGTAGCCAGCTCATTCCATTCCACATCTGAACAGGCAGTTAGCAGTCATAACAATACTGCATGGGGCACATCAGTCGGAGATGAATACCTTCTTAAGACAGAACTCGCTGATGGTGTTCAGTTCCAGCAAATGAGGCAAAACACAACAGACATGTCACCCAGCCCCTTGAATGTGTTTGACCTTGACCCAAATGACAATGACCTGCGCGTGTTGAGAGAGACCCAGGAGAGTCTGGACAGGGTTCTAGCTGAGACAGGGTCCCTGAGCCCGGTGTCGTCCACAGATGAGGTGAGGTCCAGCGACTCGGAACTCATGGCTCTGATGGCTGAACTTGAAGAAGAAGAGTACCTGGAGAATGTAGGCAAGTCCACCAGTTTTAGTGCCCTCCTGGACCAGCCGCTGAGCCCTAACAGTAGTGATGAGGACTGGCCACACTCAGTTTCTCTTCCCAGTGTGAGGGAGAGGGAACGGTCACCAGTCAGACCTCTCATTGTGGTCAGTAAACCCTCAGAAGTGGACCCACTACAGATGCCTTCTCTTGACAATAATGCTTTGCCACAGAACACAACAGTCAGTGTTTTGGACAACCAACCTAGAGTCTCAGCAAACTTCTCTACATTTGAACCAACAGAGAACACTGTTGAGCCACCTAACTTGATTCCACATGATAACGACAGTGAAGATGTCTTTGCACTGCCTTCTGACCACATCATGGATAGCCCTGCTCAAGACCCACAGACCCAAGACACAGTTGTACTCAGAAGAAAACCCAAGGAATCCAAGGAGTCCAAAGCAGAGACGGCAGCCAAGAGAGTGTCATTCAGTGATGAGGTGGACATCCTACAGCTCAGTTCTCAGTCCTTGGCTTCTGAAACTAACGAGCCTGTGTTTACATCACCAGTAGTCACAACCACGGCCGTCAAGAAGCTAGATTCACCAGTCAGTACTATAGAACTGAAGTCTATCTTGAAACCAGATTCCTCGCCACAGGGCAAGCTCCTCCCAGGGGCTGAAGGAGGAGACTATCTAGATGCTGCTGCTAAAGAAAGGATCACCTTTTATCCCTCAGACACCAGTGGCTTTAAAACCCCCATAGACAGCCCCAAACTGAAGCGCAGTAACCCCAGGAAGCCAGGCAGTACTTGTAGTGAGGGGAACCTGGACAACCTGGACTCCATCCTCACCAGCTTCACTGCTGCCACTGGAGGGAAGAGCTCCAGTATGGACAATGACATCAATGCCCTAACCAGACCACTGACCACACCTCTACAGGCTTATGCCATCAGGGTGAAAAAGGCAAAGGGAGAGAGCAGCAGCAGTGAAGACAGTGAGGTTGAGTATGTGGTTGACACAGACCCAGATCTTGAGCAAGAATCTCCAGAGGACATAGAACCAAATGACCTTACAAGGGAAACTGACAGCCCTTCACAGACTCTCGACTTGGAGAATTCTAATAGTCAAATGTATAAAGAAGCGTCCACAACAGCCTCTCACAGACAGCAGTACAGATCACCAGAGCGGTACAAGGACCCCCACTCCACACAAAGTCCAAACCAATATGATTATACAGGGACTCAGCAGGATGCAGTTTCCGAACAACTCACTAGGGGGCAGTATTCTACCAACAGCCCAGCACCAACAAGTGAAATCATTTATGACCTGGATAAACCGGTTTTACAACCTGACTCTCCAAGCTCCCTGGGGGGTGTAACGGAAACCGTCAGTCAGCAGGTGTCCTCAGACATGGAAGGCAGCATGTACACAAGGAGAACCACCACAAATCTGCAGACTGAGAGTGCCCTGAACCTGAGGAATGTAGCAGTCTGCCAGGAAACACAACTGAGACAACAACAGATGGATGAAGACAACCGAGATGCAGTGTCACCAGGGCAGAGTACTGAGTACAGGGACACAGACAACTTTTCCCAGTTGCTGCTTGATACAAGTGATTTATCCAACAACAGTGGCCAGTCTTCAGACAGCACTAACACTGCAGAACTGTTCCAGGCAGCTGAGGACTTGGTCAGTGGTTTTGAAGACACTGAGACATTTCCTGGAACAAACCCTTCCCTCAGTCCAAGGCAAGGTATTGTTGATCGAGGTTCTCTTCATCTCAACTTGGAAAGTTCCTCCCAGTCGTCCAATAATGCAAGTGTCTCAACATTGGTGGAGAGAAGGGTTCTGGCCCAAAGTCAGTCAAGTGAGACGGTATCTATTGATACAAGGTATGACACTGCTAGAGGCATGGATAGGGAAACAGTTGGATTGGCCAGTCAAGTCAAAATAACCAAGGACATGCAGACAGGAGATGACGACAACTTACAGCCTCTCAGAGTGATAACCCCCAGCAAGTTCCAAAAGACAGTTTCTACAGCAGACAAAGACCAGGTACACAGGTCATCAGGAAAGTCTGTGAGCCTCCCCAGTCTAGGACCAAGTCCTCCCCTCAGAGCGTGGGACATCTTCAGACAGAGATACGAGCAGAAGCGGAACACCTGGGAGAAGGCGATAGGAACAGATGACAGGGAGATGAGAAGTGAGGCGGTGGGTACTGATGACAGGGAGCTGCTGCTGAGACATGCTGCTACAGGGATGGATGACCTGCCTGACAGACCTACCAGGTCTCACACTACAGAAGCTGACTGGTCTCTAGAGTATGAACACTTGTCAGGGATTTCACTAGGCACCACCTTCTCCACGGAACACTCAACAGAGTATCCAGAGGAGGAAGGTCCTGGGGAGTATCACGTGACTACCGAACCGGAGTACGCAGAAAACGGCTTGTCAGAAGTAACGTCTGGGTACGGCAGCGAGTTGAACCTGCATGCCGCTGACGCCATCCGCCGACACCGGGAGGCCAGTCAGAAAGACATGACGAGACAGAAGTGTTCAGAATACATCCAGCGACAGGAGGGGTACAGCGACGAGTCCTCCAGTAATGAAGAGAGTGAAGACGCCTCCCTGAACAGTCCTACCCGACAGCCTGCAGGCCTGCTGATAGAGGCATCTGACTTGGACACAAGTCCATCCGTCTCACCTATGTTCCTGAGCCCTGATGGAGAGAGGGGTAAGAAACATGTCTCCTGGTCTCCTGAACCACAGGTTATCATCTCACAACAGTCTGGTGGATCTCAGAGCACAGACTCACTTCTGGATGAAAACCCTCTGTGCCCGACAAGTCCAGAGATCTCCTACAGCAGTAGATCTGATTCTAGAACAGAATATACAGCATCAGCAAACAACGTCAGGTCATCTACACCAGCAAGAAATTCTGTCCAGCCCACCCTGTCAGGAAGCCCACAGTTCAGAGACGCCGGAATGTCGGTACATTTGAGCAGCTTGCTGGAGAAGTCGGCTCACAGTGACAGTTTCACCCAGACAGACTCCTTCTCCTCACAGTCCCTCAACCTCAGCCTCTCCAGCAGTGGGTCCAGCACTGATTTCTACACAAAAGAAAACCAGCTGCAGAACCTGAAACATGAAAGAGACAGTATCATGGCTTACTTCGGACGTGATCTCAGCAGGCAGGAGCTCACCGTAGAACTGGCCGAGGCGAAGATCAACTATGGCATCGGTGAAACAGATGCGATGCTGAGGATGCTCCAGTTCGGGTTACCGCTGGATCACCCTCTGGCCGAGGTCTACATGAAAGAGAAGGAGAAGAAGGCTTTTGAGAGGGTGCGCAGCAGAAGTGCAAGTCCTGTCCGTAACATCAGCCCATCAAGAACGCCCAGTGGCAGTGGCAGTGGCAGTGTGTCTCCTGAAAAGTACAGCTCGCCCACGGCACACGTGCGCACATCACTGTCACCGCAGGAGGCCTCGACCGTGTCTCCCCAGAAACACAACCAGATAGATGAGCTGCTGATGGAGTACCAGCGGGCCCGGCACCACGCTGACATGGAGATCAACAAGGCCAGGCAGAAGCTGAGGGAGAGGACGGAGAGCGAGCGCCGCAGGCTCCAACAGGAGATGGAACACCTGAGGACGGTGGAGAAGGAGAAACTCAGTGCTGTGAAGAACGTAGAGAGAGCCGTGGTGGAGGAGAAGAAGAGCCTACTGAAGTGGGAGAAACCAGTCAGGACACCTGCAGAGACAGAGGGAGGGAAGACCAGACAGATGCCCTGGCAGTTGGACGAACCACCAACACATGACAGCCCACAGTCACCAATACTTGACCAGGTATGCATTACAGACTCTTCCCACTTAATGTAAAATGCATGATTGGTTTATGTGAAGAAGGAAGTGCTTATTACTTTGTGCAAAATGTGACTTTCTTGGCTACCTGATTTTAAAATACCTAATCCAAATAGTTGAAGCCTGAAGGCTGTGAGGCCTTACTTTCCCTGCACCTGCTCATAACTTAGTTTGCAGTGAACTTGAATACCTGTCCCATTGTTCTGATCTACTTACAACTGTATTGTGGTCTCTCTGTTTCTTCTTGCTCCACAAGCTGTCAGGATTCCCCATATTTAGGATCCCCATTGCAGGTAGTGTATGCATGAGGTCTGGTGTACATGTGTCATATCCTTCCCAACATGTCTACTTCCTACTGTTTTTGCCATACCTTTCACGAGTCATCAGTCTCACAGTGAACGGTGGTATTACCATCTTAAAACACAGTTCCTTACCACTGCTGTTGTCTTCAGGCTGATGTTCTAAGATGTTTTGTCATGATCCTTCTCTCACTTCCTTCCTTCACTGTGTCTACTATACTCCTAAACAGATGTATTGTATGTGTGTGTCTTGTACCTTCTGTGTCTTGGCTGTGTACACTTTATTCTTCACTATCGTCTGTTGTGTATATGTGTGATGCATGCACAGTGTATATAATAAGTATGAAATTGAAACTGAGGTACATTTCTTTCAAGTATATATCACAGTCATGTATTGCCTTGCCTGCAAGGTGTCTGACTTTTATTTCTCATTTCTTTCTCAAAGCATATTGATGCTGAGATACAGCAGCTCAGACAGCAGTACACGGCACTCTCCTCCATCAAGACTGACCACACACCCCACCCAGAGCCTGCCCGTCCCCAGCGTCCCCTGGCCCCCCGTCCAGTTGATCGTCCCCTGGCCCCCCGTCCTGTCCAGCGGCAGCACAGTGACACCTCCTCCGTCTCCTCCACCACGTCGTCTGTGAGCAGATGTGTGGATGAACACTACACCAAGACTGAGGAGATCCTCACATCTGCAGCTGCACAGCTGCAGAGGATCAGGGAGAGGGCCAGGAGAGGTATGTTTCCACATGTAACTTTCATTATATATAACTAGACATTTTGCATCTCCATGGAAATAGTTTTTCAGCCAGAAATTAAAATACTTTCCAGGACTGTGCCCATCTTTGTTTTTATAGCTCTGCATTGTCTGTTAGCTGAATGCATTTTATGAAAAGCCTCTCTGAGCTATTTCTTGTTGAGCTATTGCCCTGTGATGTTGACATTGAACTTGCTGACAATGAAAATCTCATACCTCTTGGAACTAAGAAGTTTTTAAACTGTAATGTTTGCTTGTTTGTTTGCAGCTGTCTTGATGGGTCAGCCTGCCTCAGACGAGTCCCTGCAGGGTGTGAGGGGGAGGTCACCTACAGCCAGGGTCACTCCCAGCAGTCTGCACAACACAACACAGGCTACACCCAGCCCCAGCAGTCTGCACCCCAACCTCACTACACAAGCTGCTGCACCCCACAGGAGAGGGAAAACCACCCCAAAGGATTTCCAGTTCTCCCAATCGCTACAGAAAATAGAGCAGGCTTATCCTAGATACAGTCCACCTACAGACCCTGCTGCACCTCGTGGAGGAAGGGCCGTGTACCCGTCAGACTTGGACTCCATGTCAGACATCAGTTCAGCACCGTATCTCTCTGACGACACGCTGTCTATAGCAAGCACAGAGCACAGCCTAGCCTGGGACAACTACGGAAACACTGCCGACTCCATCGTGACCAGAGACCAGCCCCAGTACCACACCGCAGAGGACTTCTACGCTAAGTTCAGGAGGAAAGATACTACACACACTGCCACACATTCAGAACTTACCTCATCCAGAGTACAGGAAACATCAGCAAGGTTCAGCCAACAAAACAAGGACCTCCCAAGAGCTGGTTTGATGGATCCTGAGCATCCTACCAGGGAAACCCAGGCAGGAGGATTAAGAGAGGAAACCCCATCTAGAACAAGGGACTATGTTGCAGGGTTAGAGAGGAGGAGAGAAGACATTCCTGTAGAGTTAGAACGGTACACTCCCCCCAAGAGGGTGAGTGTGGAGACATGGGATGAGATGGACAGGCACTACCAGGAGAGGGTGGAGAGACAGAGGAACAACTTGTTGAAGGGGACCACAAGACCAACACCTCAGGACAGCCCAGAAACTACTGCCAGTCCAAGTCAGGAGCCCAGTAAGTGTTTGGACTTTGATATCCAACAAAAAGGGTTAGGCCTAATCATAACATTTAGCAGCATACCTAGGGTTTTACCCTGGGTCTGTCATTCCATTAAATATTATTGCTACTATTATGGTATCTCAACAGACAAAATTTTCATGTACAATGGGGTGAAAAATTTAGATTGGGTTAAAAATCAAGAGCTCAACAGAGAAATCTAGAGCTAGACAGAACACTGATTATATTATTACATGCTAGAAATTCCTCCCACAGCTTAAGTATTCCGATGTTAACCTGTTTTCCTAATTTTCTTATCAGGATCTGCCCAACCAGAAGACCTCACATCACTTGGCCCACGGTTGACATCACATGTACTGAGCGAGGTAAGCCTGACTACTTTACACCAGATGTGAACCCATCCTACAATATTGACAACCTCCCTCTTTCTAACGTCAAAAAATACTGGTTGAAAGTTAACAGTGTCTAACAGGTTGAAGAAGAGGTGGTTTGGTTTGTCTGTACTGACATCTGTATAATGTTTGACTGGAGGTGTCCAGCTGTATGATCCAGGTGTATTAAGGTGTTGCACATTTGACACAGGTGAGCCAGGTGCTGGGTGGTGCTGGGGGCTTCTCCAGGCCTCGGGCTGCTGGAGGCTGGATGTAAGTTTACTCCTCAAAGTCTTCACACTGTGGTTTCTAAGATATCTTACTTTAACTTGAGGTTAACCATTTTAAGACAGAGTACAGAATGTGTATTGCCTGCTGCATTTCTACTTTGTTAAATTTTTCTATAAATCCATACCATGTAAGTACCTCTTTACTGCCAACTACAAACACACATGCTTACTAAAGTCCTATAATTCTGTCCGTCCCTCCAGCTTCCAGTCAGAAGAGAAAGATGTGGTGATCTACAGGAAAATCCTTGACAACTCACCAATCCACTGGTGAGTCAGATATGTCTTTTGCTTCATGATAACACATTATGAGGAACCAATTGCATGAGGAAGAGATAATAGAATGCTTTACTACAATATCATGTTCTTACCTAGGGTTTACTGATATAACAGCATTAAGCAATATAAAGCAGAAGTGAAACTATGGTTTGAGTTGAATACAAAGGAGACTTAGCCATTTTGTTCTCCATAACTCAATTCATAAATTGACAGTTTCTTTCCCTCCTAGTTTCCTTGGGGTTGGCCTGGTGGCAGCCCCAGTGGGGATAGTGTGGGGAGTTGTGAGGGACCTGAACACACGGCGACACTATGACAGGACACTCAAGGTAACTTTTCTTCATCCCTCAATCAGAATGTCACAATAGAACTAGTAGGTTTTTAAACATGCACACTCAAAATTCATGCAAATATGAACAAGGTGAATTTGCTGTAGACATGTTGTTTGAACATCATTATTCTATAAATGTCCTTGTCTGAAAGTCTGACAAAATGTTGGTTTTTCCTATGTACTAGGACATAAGAACTGTGGCTACTTTGGGAAGAGGTGCAAGAATTGGTAAGTAACTGAAGTTGAATCACTGTCTTTCTATGATCATGATGGTCTTTTGGTTTTGGTATTCTTTCTTTTATGAAGTTTAGTACTTTTCTGATGAAAGATGTTGCATTTGACAGTGAGTAACTGTAACATGTGTTGTCCGTTAATTTCCAGTGCACAGTGTGCATGAGACATCACAGTGCTTCCTGCAGCAGCCACGGGACTTCTGCTGCCTGCTACAGGAGAGCAGCCAGGTCAGTTACACTTCTGCAGTTCATAGAAGTATCAGTATAAGATAATTAATGACCTGGTATACTTACTATCCTGTAAGAAAGGTGGTTTCACAGCTACTGTTTTTTTTTCCATAGTGAGTGTTGTTCTATCCTTGAAGTATAAGGGCTGAATGACTTCAGTAACCTGTTGTGCAAATTTGCCTGCAACAGTTGGGTATTGCTGATGGTGATGTCACAGATATCTCATAGATTTCATTAGGAGAAGGGAGATTCTGATTGGTCATTGAAGATGGTTGTCCCTCTGTGTCCCCAGGGAGGGCGGCACGTCCTGGCAGCCCAGTCTGTGTCCCATCCCAGCTGCCCCCTGACAGCAGGGGTTACCCGAGGTCACCTGTCCCAGTGTGGGCTGGTGCTGGAGCCTGTGGTCCAGGGCAACAAGGAGGTGACCAGGGTGGCCTACCTCATCCAGGTAAGGCTGGACTAGCTCTCCTTGTCAAGACCAGGGGTATAGGCTGGGGTTACCAGAACTACATGTAGATTGTGAAAATATACATTATTTTCTTCAGATTCAAGGTAACAGGAATATTTGATTGAATGCTACAAAATGTATAACTGAGACAAAACAAGTATACGACAGCTAGTATTTAGTAAACAAATTGCTAAAAGAAATACATTGTATGATAACAAAGATATTCTTTTTCTGTAGCTGGTTGACACTGTAAAAGTTAAATCTATAGAATGGAAATTCTGATCGATCAATGTCTGTTTGACACCTACAGGATTATACATGTATATCCTTATGTTGTAAGGTTCCTTTTGATTCTCAGTCTTTTGTTCCCCTTGTTTCTAGGTTGACCTAGGTTCCTCCGTACTGCCCCAGCTTGTGAACCTGGCCAGCAGGAAACAGCCTCACCTCATCACCTACCTCTCCAACTACATCTGTTCTCACACATAGGCTGGACCTGCCCTGCTCAACAACACATCAACCAGCAACCATGTAACACTGTAGTACCAGAGCAGTATCAATAGGGAAGAAATGTAGGGAAAGCTGTCACAGGATGTATCACTTCTCATGTTCAAGTTCCACGTACAATGTTACGTAAACTGAAAGATGATGTAGTATGGTCCGAAAGGTTTGCTTCACTCTCACCACTAGAAATTGAGGCTTTTGGATCATGATTAGTGAGCTGCTATGTACATGTACATGTAAAGATATAGACTGTCTGATTTCGCAAAGGTGCTGTAAAGAAATGGAAGGTAGCTGTGTTTGTCTAAATGACTGAAATGAGAAACAGTTTCTTGTATACTGACTGAGCAAGTTTTGTGCCATCAGAGTGCCAAAGAAAATGGTCCTGACTGTTATGAATTTGAAAGTGGAGGGTTGCAACTGAGGTAACATTGGTGCAATCACTACGCAAGATTCCACTGGCTTTTGAAATCTGGAGTGGTCACTTCTAACTTGTCTGTGGGTTGATTCTTCTCACTAGTGGTCTTACAAAGGATGCTTAAAATATGAACTCACTTGGCAGAGATTAACAAAGTCATGTAGCAATTGCTGAGGTCATGTCTATAGGTGTACGAAATGTTTGAAAGGAGGGACTACATGTAAGTTGTTAAGTTAAAAATTTCTACCCTACCAGTCTGATGGACTCGGTTGTTTGTATGTTTTAAAAGATAAATTTACCCAGTATAAGAGTATCAAAGTTGGCCATTGTTAATTGTACTTACATACATGTCCGAAGTGTGGTTGCCACCCTTGCCAACTTGTCAAGAATAACGACAACTCAACTGTTCCAACACGGTGTAGACTTTCTCAATGTGCAAAAAAGAGATATCTTGCCTTTAGTTATCCAAGTCAACAGAGTATAGAATGTATACATGACATGATTTTAAACTATTCTATACAGAGTATCAAGGAATTACTATATGTAGATGTGCGGATATTTTAACCAATTTTTATTGGGCAACGTCTGTGAAACAAGAGTTCACATCGCCTAGTTGCCAAACTATAGGTAGATGGAAACTATTGAAATTCGGAAAAAGTAAGATATGTTTGGATATGTCCTTTGTGTGTGATTTGAGCAAAGCTGTCATCTTATTCCTGGCCTGTTTTTGTGTTGAATTTTTATTAGAAGCCAGCTGTATATGTTGTTCTAGTCGTCTTACAAGCTGATGATGTACATATGCGTGAATGTGCCAAGGTCGAATACTCTGTCTTGTTCTCGTTCCTTCTGTATGAACTGTACAGGCCAAAAGTTTTTATTTGGAGATATTTTTGTACAAGATCATATTATGTGAGATTCTAATATTTATGCCCAGTGTAGGTGTGTGCCCACAAGACAATCATTTGTCAAGTTGTATTTATATATTGCATGTATTTATATTGACACCATACTTTGGCATTTTTTTTATCATATTTGCTTGTGAAAGTCCAAAATTTCTGGCTGTAAATTTTCCGATGATTGTAAAATGATTGTGATCAGGTAATTCAGAAATATTAAAGCTGTATTGAACATGTACAAATATAACTACTGTTTTTGTCCTATATTTTGGGTTCATCAAAACTTCCTAAGTTTCAGTTAGTGTATTAGTTAGAATTTGGTGTATTTTCTGCTTCTTGTTTCACTTCCAGCATATTTTTTTAATCACAAATACCTGTTCTTTTACATGGTAACACCAAGTGTTTTGCTTAATACAGTTTCACATGATTATAAAGTGAAATAGCACCGCAATAGCTTTCATTTTGAATAGACACAACACAACAATGTGACAATGGTTATTAATAGCTATGCTGACTAAATATCGTGATCGAAAGGTTTGGCGGCCAAAACAACAAAACCTGCCAATGTCTCGTTGAATCCTAGATACTCTGTAAGCCTATTGGTTTTGGTCTAATTGAATCTGCACTTAGCAGACGCGAAAGTATTCAGAACACCTACAACAAGTATATTGTTTACCCGTCAAATACTTGAACAAATCATCGTTTGTACTGCATCATAACAAATCGTAGTCACACTGTGCACATTGTTTGCTTGTTTTTTTTTATGTAAGCAATAGTTCTAGATCTATCCAATATCATAAACAAACACAAAGCGTAGATTTAGGAACAGACAAGCTTAAGCTACACAACGGGAGGTAATTTTGGCAATTGGCCAAAACAGCACTGAAACTTTGTGACCCCGTAGGTAACACGGTGTAGCCACGTGATTGACAGGTTGAAAACGAAAGTTGAAACACTTGAGGAAGTTGTAGCTGTTTTAGAATAAGACCGGTTTGTAGAGTTGTGTCAGCCTGATGTAGAGTTAGCGTCTGTCGGTCGGCCTGACCATGCCAGGGGACGTCCAATGGCTGTGTGCTGTAGCCATACTACATGTACTAACCTTTGTAACAGGTGAGTGCAAAAGTCAGCGACGCGCCATAAGGTGCCTCAGCCACCTGCTGTGGTTACTGAAAACTTCCCGCGCGCTGTTCCTGTGGTTTACTTATGGGCGGTGGTTAACCTTTTCACAGCACATTATGTGGTTATTTCACGGTATTTAGTTCCTGCTAGCTGGTGCATGTATGTGTGGCCTTGTAGTGTGGAGTTCACGGTCTTGTCTATCCCGATGTCACTTGGAAAGACTATACGGAAGTGCTAATGTATGGTAACGTTGTGTATACATACCGGACGTAATGCTTTGATTTGTTATGTTATGTTGCTACATATTGTATTCGTTTCCTTGTAGATTGTAAACGTGTAACGTTGAAGGCTTGTGTAGTTTCTTACAATGTGACTAATATGAATCCATTTTTTTTTTCAAAAAAAGTACACGGAAATTGATATACATGCATTAGATCGTAAGGATGGTGTAATCACTTCGCTTATATTTGATTAGCATCATTCTGTACGATCCAGAAAATAAAAATGACACGTTTTTGTTTCGACACCTCTTGGTAAACGTAAATACTAAAATAGGCTGGTAGAGAAACATTCCCTCAGGCAACGAAAGGATTACAAAGAAGTTCAGGGAATTGATGGTGATAACGACTCCCCCATACCGCCCACAGCAACAAAACTGGCAAAGCCTGTTTTGGCTCTCACAAGGCACTGTTGTTTATATGTACGTGCACGTGATATACTTACATGTATGTTCTCTCTCTACTTAATCTGTGCCTACTAGCGGCATCCTATGGTACTGCTCCATAACTTCCGGTTTCGATATCTCGTGTTCAAGCTGGGCATGCTTTTATCAATCTCCAAGCAGATTCGGTGGGGCACGGGGACTTTTGTTGTCCCCTTGCCCCGCCGAATCTGCTTGGAGATTAGGGCATGCTATGGTCAGGATTTTCGACAGGCAGATAGCTCTTTTAGGTTCTTTCTATACATTGTTGTGTTATCTAAAAGCACGTACTACTAGTACTTTGTGTGAAGTTGAGAATATATTCAAAACAGCGGTTGACAGGTGTTATTTTTAGAAACACGCCCACTTCTACTATCAGTTTCAAAATGACCAAGTCAGAACTGAGATGTATAGAATATGGAATATTAGTGTACATTCCAACGAAATTGATAACGAAAATGATACTATGGCCAATATATGGGAGTTTCAACCTGGACACAGCGATATACAGAAATATGGTATATCTTCACCTAATTTTAGCCATGTGATCGATTATTGAAACCACAGATGTGTCCTGTTCGTGGGTCCGTGTGGAGACGTCCCCGTTCCCTGTACACGCCGTACCGGGAGGGACGGCAACCCTCCCCTGTACCTTCACCCTGAGCCACCCCGCCGGCCAGGTCACCATCACCTGGTGGCGGGAACCCACCGTGTCGTCTGACACGCGCCAGGCGGTGTACGAGGCCGGGCGGGCCGGGGATCCAGGCGGCCGGGGGTACGACCAGTGGGAGGGGCGCACGTCTCTTACCGACCAGGCGTCGTTACGGATAGCGGGAGTCAGTACGGAAGACTTCGGGACCTACGAGTGTGAGATTAGGCACTTGGGGTACGGAGCTGGCCGAGGCTACGTCACACTTAACGTTATCGGTACGTTCAACAACTTTTCAATAACTGTTATATGTTACATCTACTTGAAAGAAAACGCGAACAACAAGATACTTGCTTCTGACTGTAACGTCATACTTAATGATGCTAAAATGGTTCACAGCGGTTGTTTGCACCACAAATTGGATACAATCAGCCCACTATCATTTTCGTTTCCCTTTCCTGTACATGTAGTTGTTGGCTGCCTTTTATTATCATGGCTTCTTATGATTAAGGTAACGTTTCTATGGTAGCAGTTAACATGGTATATCATTATGTATGCGTGATAGTTTACGAATCGGTATGCCGTTCTGTGTTTTCAGTTCCCGCCAACCCGCCGCGTATCCAAGGCAACGTCCCGTCACCTGCAGGCTCCGCCCTCACTCTCACCTGCACGTCTGCAGGTGGTCACCCTGCACCTGACATCATCTGGACGAAAGACGGACAAACCTTAGGACAGACACCTACGTCCACTACCGACTCACAAGTTTCCTCCACACTCAACCTCAGACTGTCCAAAGAGGACAACCGGGCCCAGGTGACGTGTACGGCGGTACAAGATGGCGGACAAACTCTCGCTAACTCCGTTAACTTGAACGTTACCTGTAAGTTACTAGTAGTTTGTCATTTAGTCAAGATTTTGTGAAAGTACATTCATAGACGACTTTTTTTGTATTCAGATCTAGCAATGAACACTGACCGCATTTCTCCCATTCTCTCTCTCTCTCTCTGCGTGCGTGTGTTTGTGCGTGCGTGCGTGCGTCTCTCTCTCTCTCTCTCTGTGTGTGTGTGTGTGTGTGTGTGTGTGTGTGTGCGTGTGTGTGTGTGTGTGTGTGCGTTAGTGCGGACGTGCGGCCGTTTGATTGTGTGGCCGTCCTTTTGGTGTTTCGTGATTTATGATTTATGAAACAGTTTAAACTGTAAAGCCATGGTTTCTTTACTGCCAATCTGCACCAAATACGTTTAATGTTGTTTCAGATCCGCCAGTAGGAACTATAACAATCACCCCTCCCTGGGTGACTGCCGGCCGGGGTGTGTACCTACACTGTCAGGTGGACAGTAACCCTCCGCTGGCGGGCGGTGTGCGGTGGGGCCGGGTGGGCATGTCTCTCCCGGCGGACGGCGTGGTGAACGAACACGGGACGCACAGCTACTACATCCCGCAGGCCCGGCCCGAGCACAGCGGGCGGTACAGGTGCAGTACCAAGGACGGAGTCGTCTTGGCCACAAAAGAACTTATCATCCATGGTTAGTCGATAATTTGATTAATTGAGTGGATATATGTCCCATCTTTAAACATATAATGCTAGTTTGTACAAAGAGACACTTGTTTATTATACTATCAATAGACAATTTCAAAGGCCTACTACAATCCAGTTTAATGTCATTTCACCGTCACATGACATCGATATGTATTTAATTATGATAAACAAAATCATGCTATAATGTGTAGTGGGGTGACGTAGCTCGTTTATAACTATGCCGCAGGTCCATTTGCCACGCCCCCGCCGGCTACGTCACCGCCATCCACTGCCAGAAAAGACGACCTGGTCGTCAGGACCACACGTACAGCTCACATCAGAACCTCAAGCTCGCGAGCCTCCGCACCTTGGACAACAGTCAACCGGGTAGAGCCAATCATAGGTAGGCTTTATATATAGACATTGATTACCATTATCGGTAGTTTTTGATATCACAAACGTGATCGGACAATGAAGATCCTTGGTCTGAACGCAACGGTTACCGACTTATGCATCGGTATTACTAATCTCAACTTTGTATATTTTATTCGTAATATAACGTGGATTGAAGTGATCTTCATTAAACAACTTACATTGGTTTTTCCTTAAATACAGCGTGACAATGATTCTTCCTCCCCAGATGACACAGTAGTCACTGACCGTTACCCGGATGCCAGTCTGACGCCCCTGAAGATCGCGACCATGACGTTAGCATCTCTTGGCGGAGTCGCTCTATGTCTGGCTCTGATCGTCCGGCTGAGAGACACCTGGAAACGGAGAGCGCCAAGACCAGGACCCCGGGACAAGGGGACCAGGACAAGGGTTACCAACCATGTTGTCTCCAATCTGCAATTAACGGCTGACGGAGCTGCGCAAGAAGAAAGCAACGATGAAAACCCGATAACGAGCTCTGACTCCAGCGTCCAAGAGCAGAGTAAGGATTTTACCTTCGCCAAGAGGATTATCTTTTCTGCAGAGTTTGTTTTTAACTGTGATTGTCTTTAATGGTGTTTGTGGCTGAACAACTATTGTTATTGGAGCTTGCTACAAGTATGTATCTGATACAAGGCACTTTTGTTTAGTTCCGCTAGGTTTCGCCGTGTCGTCCAGGACGTGTCCATGGCTGACAGAAGACCACCCGCTTGTGCAACAGTTGCAGGACGTACTGATGGACCCGGAACGTCTGGAGCTCGGCAGGGTGCTGGACGAGGGTAGGACTGTTCAGTTGTGGTTCATGGCCTTTCATAGTCTTTTACTCTTGAGTGTACGTAGCAACATAAGACGGCGCAAAGAATAATAATTTGGAACATTTGGGAAGTTTTATTCACTTTTATTTCTATAATAGGTATAAACAAAAAGGCCGACGTTCCTCTGTTGTACAAAAAGCTTTCTTGTCTTGTCTTACAGGAAACTTTGGTCTTGTCCGCAAAGCAGGGCTGAGGTCAGAAGACGGGAGGATGTCAACCGTCGCTGTCAAGACACTACAAGGTGGCAATATGTGACTAAAATTATAAACAAATCACGGTCATATAGTTTTACATAGTACCTGCTGTGAACGAGTCAATGTCACTGTAAACAATTTCACATTGTGTTTAATTTATGGCAGTTAATAGTCTACTTTTCCCGACTGTATCTGAAAGAAATACAACATCTCTTTCACGCAGCGACCTCCCATGCCAGAGCTCCAGAAGTGGCAGGTTTTCTACAAGAAGGGATCACCATGAAGGGTTTTGACCATAAGAACGTGCTGGGGCTGATCGGCGTGTGTGTGCCGCCGGACGGCTACCCTGCGGTCATCCTCCCCTTCATGACACACGGCAGTCTGCTGGCATACCTACGGAACGACGAAAATGTAAGACACGAGAAATAACGGTAGTTGGGGCTCTTTTGGTGTTGTTTTGTCACCATGATGGAAAACTGTACCATTACCTTCAGAACCAACTTCGTGTAGTTATGTAGACCTGGAGTTTTTAGCTGCCCCCCATGTACGCGCTTGATGTATAATATTGTTTAGACATCTGAATACAGATAGCAAAGGACACTCATATCATCACCTTGATAGAACGTTAAGAATTTAGAGCCTCACACTAATAGAGGAACGGCATTGCAGACAGGACAGTCTCTATAACATGTGTTCCTCCCATACAACAGGACGTGTCCATGAAACAGGCCTGCACCTTCTGTCTGGACGTTGCGAGAGGGATGGAGTACCTGTCCATGTTGAAGTTTGTACACCGGGATCTGGCCGCTCGCAACTGCATGTGAGTACCACTTCAGTATAAGTATGGGTTTCTCTAGCGAATGTCTCACAGTTTTCAGTCAGAGTGGTCATGCAGACCCGACCGTCGACAAGAATCTACGACAACATTTCCAGTCACAAGACATCTGCACGACAAGGAGCAGTATGGCACAACACACCCATGACTGCCGAATGTTACTTTCAATTGTCTGAGCTGAAACTTCATATGACAGATGTAACCGACTCTTGAATATCTAGGACCTTGGAATCACTGCATTTCTTGCTTTGAAGACATGTATATGTCTAAAACATTTCTAATATACATGTAAACGTCTCTGTATGTGCTGCAGGGTGAACGGGAATCTAGAGGTGAAGGTTGGAGACTTCGGCCTGTCCCGTCACCTCCACACGAAGCAGTACTACCGCCTGGGTGCCGAGGACGACCGGGAGCTGCCCATCAGGTGGATGGCACCTGAGAGCTTCCGCCGCCGGACCTACACCACCAAGACAGACGTGGTCAGTACACTCTCAGTGTTGATAATGGTAAAGCGTCTATTACCAGGATAAGATTGCGAAGCGAGGCTCTTTTTTGTGTTTGGGAGCACAATATGCGACTTGATTGCCCTTTGTCAAAGCTAAATGTCTTCGATATTGTTGTACTGTAATACTGTATTATCAGAAGTTAGCTATTTCATTTCAGCGATGTTATCTCTCCAAAAGTAACACCAGGTCTGGCTCCTAAGGCGTCGCCAAAACAGCATCTTCCGTACGAAAAAAATCAATTATCTGAATTAGACCTCATTAATATGCCATGAAGTGTTTTGCATGTTTGTGCCTGAAGGGATATTACTTTTTATAGACTTAGAAAGCTGTGAGAATAATCAACTGTGTATTCTTATATGTGGGCATCTATTTCTTATTACATTGTCCTCAGTGGTCGTTCGGTGTGCTGATGTGGGAGGTGATGACCCGGGGTCTGCAGCCGTACCAGCAGCTCAACAACTGTGAGGTGGCGGGCTTCGTCTGCTCAGGACACCGCCTGGACTGTCCCGAGTACTGCACGGAGAGACTGTACGTCTAGGGACAATCCTTGAAATTCCGTTATTTGCTGGCACATGTTTCTTTTCTTGTTATCATTAGTAATATTATTTCGTGAACTTAGTTATTTTTTCCGATGTGTATCTCTGTTTGTTTGTGTGTTGGTCTGTTTTTTTTTTCAGCAGGTATATGATGACTTGCGTTTGCAAGAATTGCAGATTTCTTGTGTTGTGAGTGCGAAATATAACCACTCCATAGCGACTTTTAAGTTATGGTAGGACTTCTATACTACTACATTCAAGCAGGCAGGCAGGCAGGACTTCTAGTATCTAGTTATCTGACATGTTCTTCGGAGTACAAGAGGAGGAACTTTATCCGGGGAAATATAGCATTTGAATCTACTGTATTATGAAGACATTGAACCTTTTGTGCCAACCGTGACATTCTCAAAAGCCAAGCATGCCATGTACGCATGTAACATTCTTGCAACTACTTGTACGTCATGTTTCCCCCCGCTCTTGTTTCTCCAGGCACGGCTTGATGTTACACTGCTGGGCGGCTGACCCTGACGACCGGCCGTCCTTCCCGGAGGTCACGGCAGAACTGGAGCGGACCCTGCTGGCGTCCACCGGGCACCAGTACACCTCACTACAGCGGTGTTACGTCAACATGGCCGATATAGTCTAGAGCCTGCAGGCGTCTACATTGCACGAATGCACCTCACTGCATACACTGTGGTGTTACGTCAATTTTAGCGTTTTAGTCTAGGCCATGCAAAGCCCTGCCGCTATATAACATTTTGTGCATCCTGCTGCCAAAGATAGCCTGTACGCTGAGAGAGTATTACTAGTATTCTAATGTCTAGGAACGTATGGCCACTGTCTACTGAGTTTGCTGATGTGTTATTGTTGATATACTATAATGGAATTCACGCACATAATCTGACAATCAAAAAGGAAAAGGACCATGACAACCAACGATTATCTACTACACGAATAGAGAGTTGTAAAACACCTTTTTTGTTAACAATTTTATTCGGTAAATGCATACGTAATCAATTCAACTGTACTTTGCTTTTGATAACATATAACCAGGATGACTATATTGTGTTGTGTAAAATGTTTTGCAACTCGTGATTTGAAAGGACGAGTTCTTGTAAACGAGTGTGGAACTGCCCGAGAGAGTAGCAGCGCCCATGACTTTTATATCAAACACAATATGGTTGTAAATTATGTTTTTTTTTAAATAAAACCTCTATTTTCAACTGAAATCGCTTGAACATTGCAATAAATATATATGTAGTATCAATCGCCTTAATTCTGCGTGTCGCAAAACAGCGTGTGAAACTAGAACACATAAACCATGACGTCAGAACAGATAATGAAACAGATAATGTTACGTCCACACATGTAGAGCATAGTTTTCCACATCAATGTTTAATCTATTTTCATAGAAAACTGGATAGTTCCACTTGGATACTATCATGAATAAATTGTAGCGCATTAGTCAGACGTGTTTACAATGGAATGTGTTCGCAAGGACGGTGCATGTTACAACAAAACCGATTACACGGCAGCGCGTCACGAGTGAAAGACATAGGCAGTGACATGAAAGTGTGACCTTTGGTAGGTAAACTGAAGTTACACAGATACGGTAGGTATTGAAACCTGGACCTCGTCCAGCCAAGACGAGGGGAGGCATAAGATGTTGACCCCCCCCTCCCCCCCCCAATCCTGGTCTGTACAACTACATGTTAACTTGTCTGTCATATTTCGGTGCCGAAGTGTTCATTTTCCTATTACGTAGCATGCGAGTCAGTATGGCGGCTGTGGCCAATATGAACACTACCCCACCGCCGGCAATGAATCCTGGAACAAAAAACGGAAAAGTCAAACTTCAGTATACGTAACTCGTCCAACTGGGCAAATTCAGGAAAACTGTTATCAATAAAACATCAATGAAAGTATCTAAAATATACCCACCTGTCTGTAGTTTACCTAAAGGGTTGTTTTTACCTGAAAGTAAAAGCGGAAGATATAGAAGTTTCAGGGATGTCGTAATATCATGACGTGCATCGATATCGCAATGAAGCTATATAGAACACTTCTGGGTAACAGATATACTTTTAGTACCTTCCTCTAAACCATGACGAATGCACCTGAAGGAAAATGAAAACGCCACAGCCCTACAGTCAAAATTAACAAATCCTACGGAAAAATGTATCTTTATCTACGCTTTAGTGTACACTCAGGGACACCACATACGAAAGCCCGACAAAGATTAAACCGTTAAAGGTTCTATCCGAAATGGAAATGTTGACATCTGAGGAGGAAGACGAGATAAGGAAAGAACGGATGGATGTTAATGGTCTTAATCTAGGTGAAACACACCTCCATAAACACTAACGTCCAGGTTGATGAATCCCCGAGCCGCCCCGTACTGCAGAGGAACCCGGATCTCACACTCGTACTTCCCGGTGTCGTTTGTAGTGAGGTTGCTGATCTGTAGTGACGCCTGTCTGAGGAGCACAGCCCTCCCCTCCCACTCGTCATACGCCTTACTGTACTGTCCGGCCCGGTGTTCGTACACGATCCGTCTGGTCAGTACGAGCCCTCTGTCCTTCCACCAGCTGACCAGCGGCCGGACATCGTCGGACGGTAGGGAGTAGTTACAGGGGAGGATGACTGAGCCGCCCGGAGGGACATGTTGTCTCTGTCCGACTGTGACGTGGATCTGACCTCCTGGGACCACGGTGCCTTGAAAGGAAAAAAATAGAAATATGTCAAATGTATCAAGTTACAGAATGTACACCTCTATATCTACTATTGTACTACTTGTACTGCATAAGAATTGTCAATGCCCGTAGCAACGACAGAGCTTGGGCAAGTTGTATAACAAACACGGAACTATGTTGGCCGCCCCAGGGATGAACGAAAGTGAAAGTAAAATTACAAACACTTTTGCTAGATTTTCAGCTCATCATCAGGTCAACAATGCACATTCTCTAACAGATACCTTCTAGTGGTAGTCTCTTGTTGTCCCGCACTTGCCACAAATGACAGGTAAGAGAAATAACTCAAGATAAATCGCGATATTGAATGTACAATGTGCAAGCGAATGTTGAAGGTGACGTATCTCAAATGAACGGTTGAGTGCACCTGTCTTGACATGTTGACACGCTTAAATAAGCACTACGGAAGTGTCTAAACCACATAATACACGTATCAATGTATTACGAACATGATTCACATCACCACTGTACAAAGATAGAAAAGAGAAACAGCTCACCTGCGACGAACAAGGGCGTGGCGTTCGAGTACAGCAAGAAGAACAAAATGGCGCCAACTTTGTTTACACCAATACGCGCCATTTGGTCGCTGTCTCGCAGCAGTCCGCACACAAAGATTAGTGTATTTGCTTAGATGACCTTGACTGGTCAACTTAGAAAATATATTATCAGAGATTTAGTCCCTTGACAAATACGTCGATTTCATGGGTACTTTATAGCGTCTCAGAAGCTACAATCCTCAGGACTACTCTTAACCTTTGACGTACGTCACACTGTATACAATACACCTAGTTTCAGTATGACGTAACGGACGCCATGATCAATGACCATGACACAAACAAGGTGTCAAATTACTCTACTATAGGGACTGGTGAACTGTGAATTTTCTTTTACTCAGACGAACAGCACAAAAAGGGCACCTAAGTGTAGTTCAGTCGTGTTCCCATGTGTTTGACAAAGGTGCCGGTTAAGTAGTAGGGATTTCTAGCTAACTTAACTGCATTCTATATCGTCCTTTCTTACGATGCACAGAATTTCATTTTTCAAATAATCACGTTCAAAACTTGATACGGAATGATGACTAAAAACAATGTTTTCATGGACTTTTTATTTTCTGTCATGCATGTCTTTAAACTCCTCTTCCAGTGTACACTACAATGCTAAGTTAGATAAATCTATATGTACTTTGTACAAATATCTTCTAGTTCATGTTTTAAAAAAAAAATGAACACAAGTGACCTCACATATACGAAAACATTTAACAACTTTCAACGAATAGAAAATAGAGTTCGCTTTTGGTTTGTTTATTACGCAATAAGTGGCATATCAGCACATAGGTGAATCCGTGATAATGTAGAATTTTTCATTGACCATGTTGATCATCGTTGGTTGCAACAATTCTGAAAAAAATCACATTACATTACTCTATTTGCATAATGACATATATGAAATGTTAGGAGAAACCAGATAGCATTGAAATCGAATTCAGCAATACAAAAGAACGTAAAACTAACTCACCTTAATACGGTTTCTGCATTTGTAAAGTAGAAATAGAAGCAGGACAGCAGTGCCAAACCCTCCGAAATATGCACCAACTATAGCTAGAATAAGCGAAAAATCATGCAACAAGTTTAAGACATCTTGTGACTCATTTCGACTACAAAGCAGAGGAAGCATAACATTAGGTAATTGCCTCGCTCAAAATTGCTTGATGCAAAGTACAGTACAATGCAAACGTAATCTAACTAAAATTAAATTGCTCCACTGAGTAATTTATAAATCTCCAATCACGAATGCAGTGTTCAGTTCAGTTGTATAAAAAGTAAAGTTCTTACACGGTGCGCACGTGGTGCATTCGGGGCGGCAGCTACATGAACACACCATGTCTGTATCTGTTTGGCACTCTAACCACTCTCCGTCTGGACATGACCGGTAAGGGCACCAGGGAACGTCTGTACGATAAAAAAGTCCCAATTAACTTTAAAGTACCTATATGAATCAGTAATCACAGATTGAATGTAGACATGAGATGATGCCACAGAAGTCCCCATGAGCACAGCTAGGTCGTGGATTGTTCAAAATATGGGCATAACGTTTTTCACTCAAAAGAATTTGATACACTTCATGCTACAGATTAAGTCAGTTATATTTGCCGAGTAGATAACCCTTACAGTACATGTGCAAATATGTAAATAAATGACAAAATGTCAATCCCATTTGTGTATGACTTGTTTGCTTCCCTGTACATAAACATAACTGTTAACGAGGGCTTTCTTCTGAGTGACAAAATCGAATAATATGTTACAAGCCATATGCATGCATTCCGAGAGAAATACCTTTAATAAATACCTTTTTTTTACTAAAAACAAGAGGATATTGAAGCATACACCAGTAACAGGTAACGACCCCCACACACACGCACACGCAAAACACACACACCGAACACATAACGTTATACATTGAATTCTGATAGTCTTACAATGATTTCAATACACACTCACCTGCCACTGTTATGGACACTCTGGACTGGTTGTAACCTCTCCGTTCTACTCTCACCTCCCCTTCGTAAACCGCCTCGTCAGACAACACCACATTCTCCAACGTTAAGACCAGCAAACCTCTCCTGAACGACGACTGGTCATCGGAGTCCCAAGCTTTCTCCTCCAGGCGGGCGCGGGTCTGGTACTGTCCGCTACAGTTCGACCCTTTAGATAAAATCTCACACACGTTCTCTCGCGGAGGAGTGTGACCGTGCTTTAACTTGTATATGGTTTTGACCACATCCCTCTCAGAGGAGTTGACAGGTACTCCATATAAGAATTCCATTTCCACTGTTTCCCCAACAGTTGTGTTCAGGTCAGAACGAACCGCTTCTATTTGGGGATACAGGTCTACAGCCGTGCCTTCTCCCTTTTCCGGAAAACCTGCATTCAACATTCAAAGTAAAAACACAGTTAACCATGTTATAATGTCCTTGCAGTAACTAAGAAAAATATGTTGACAGTGACTGTAGCGTTCTACTTTTCTTGCCCGGTATTTTGCCATGTTCTCTACAAATTTTGTAGCATATCTATGGGGGAGGGGGGGCACATGAACACGTGCACGCACACTTTTAGCAACTGTCGGCCTTGTGAACACTGTCCCGGAAACAACTGAAAGCTACAACGTACATGGTGTTTCGGCTCAGAATACTAGCTTGAATCAAAGATACAGCACGAAAAACGCATATATTCTGCAAAGATAAAAACATGTGCACAGCCTTCGTACAAAAAGGGGGAGTTTATTTGTGGCTGGTGTTCCCCGACATGAGTCATGGAATTTTACAGAATCAGAATGGCGTGGTCCGCTCAGGTACCCGATCGAACCACACCAACTGTTATCATTTCACGTGCATTAAAATGCGACTTTGTTATCCACAACTTTGTACAGAAACACCAACGTGGCCGGCGCTAAACCAGACTACGACTGTTGAAATTATTTACATTGAAGGCGTACTGTGGTTTCAGATGTACATATATGAGTGATGTATATTCTGGCACCTACCTGACAAAAAGAGCATTATCAGGCTTAAAGTAGATGTCAGAATCATGCTGCTGATCACACCCCGGCTTTCTCTTCAACAAGAGGCTGACAGTGGATTTGCACCGATGCCGTCACGAGGCTGAGTGTTAGACCATACAGGACAAGGGCGGCGCTGTATCGTGCCGTATCTGTCAGGTGCTACAGAGCGGCACTTCCCGGTTTGAAACACGGTACGCGGGTTACGTCAGAGGCGACCTCGTGATTATGACCCAGTACGCGCTGTGCGATTGGCTCACGTCCTATGCCCTACCTACTACGTCAGACACCTGCTGAGCAGTAAACCAGCCATTACAGCCCTGATGAAGGTGACAGATGGTCACCGAAACGTTGGCTCATGTAAAAGAACTTAAGAATTCAATCATTTACCAACCTGATGAAATTATTTATTGGTCTCGAACTTGTGTTTTATAAGTTTTTCTAAGACGGTATTTTGTTGTTGTTTTTTATTTGAAACATTTACTCTCGCCTTGTCAGTGTTATCAAGCAAGGAAAGAGCCATTCCAGTAAAATACATTAACATTTATTTCCATAAAGAATAGAGTGGGTTTTTTTTGGCAAGTTATTAGTCAAATTTACACTGGATATTACAGTCTTTGCCAAAGACGTGTGTTCTTTGACGGGGTTTCTATTTCCCTTGAATCAGTACTTAACACACACGTGAGTTGCCCGTGTACATATTACAAACAGACAAACCTTATAATGGAACAGATACAGCAACAACACAAACGACAGAAGTACAAAAACACGTAGCACGTACAACTTAGAACATGTTTTATTTCCGGATCCGGAATAGCTGTAATAGGTGAGCAAGGTAGACCACAGCTTTGAGCCGATCTAAGCGTTGACTTGTGTTTGTTTGCTATATTTTGTGTTGTTCTTTCTCCGGATGAAGAACAAACCCGCAGCTATGACCAGCATCATCACTGCTCCCGCGGTAACTACCCCGATAATGAGAACTGGAACGGTAGAGGCAAACATCAATATTAAATGGATATTGGTCCAAAGATACAGCTAACAACTTCTGAAACTTAATATACATTTGGACTCTACAACATAGCATAGCATAACGAAGCTAAGTCTGATTACAATTTGTTGTTTACAATTTCGGATACAAACCTGTTGAGAATTTTTCCGAAGGTTTGCTTGTTTCATCTGAAAAAAAAGAAAAAGAAAAGATCATATGGCAGATTTCATGGATGTCGCATTCTAAATTTCAGATACTATCAAATTGCAAATGAATTAAGTGCTATTTTAAAAGGTAATGCAATTTTAAGTGTACCCATGTCCATTTTAATTCGTAAAGTGGTTGGACTACTGGAAGAGTAGTCTATTGGTACTGATGAATCTGTATAATATTGGAATGGAGGAACATAAGAATTTCACAAACGAAATATAGTATTTTGCCGGAGATTTATCAATACTCAGTCCGTTCGCACTATCTATCAAACTAGGGGTAATCATCTTTTGGTTCAAATAGCAAACCTCTAACGTCCAGGTTGATGAATCCCCGGGCCGCCCCGTACTGCAGAGGAACCCGGATCTCACACTCGTACTTCCCGGTGTCGTTTGTAGTCAGGTTGGTTATCTGTAGGGACGCCTGTCTGAGGAGCACGGCCCTCCCCTCCCACTCGTCATACGCCTTACTGTACTGTCCGGCCCGGTGTTCGTACACGATCCGTCTGGTCAGTACGAGCCCTCTGTCCTTCCACCAGCTGACCAGCGGCCGGACATCGTCGGACGGTAGGGAGTAGTTACAGGGGAGGATGACTGAGCCGCCCGGAGGGACATGTTGTCTCTGTCCGACTGTGACGTGGATCTGACCTCCTGGAACAATAGTGCCTTACAAGAGGGAAAGAGAAAAGGATATTCGTTTTAAACAATACAATATAAATGTAACTTTGCTTATACGATGAGGCAAAGATGCAGTCTAGAAAGCTGCCATGAAATCAAGGCATGTAAACTATTGAGCAGAACTGGACACAATTAGCAGCTACCAAATGACATTTCATCATGGCGAAATGTGATTGCATGACGGTCTGTTTTGTTGCAAAGGCCAGACAAGCGAAAGTGAAAGTAAAAGTAAAGCGCGACATTTAAGTTTTGGCTTTGTACAAGAAAGATTCGGTCATTTCCACGCGTATGAACCTAGTAGACCACACAAAACTCTCTGTTAACATATTTGCAGTCAGTAATAATGACAATAATGAAGCCAATCTCACCTTGGGTACTACAGAACAGTGACAAAATGGCGACGATCAGGTCAATGTTACAGCACGTACGAGCCATACCGGGTTTTACAGCGTGTCCCGGCTTTCAAACTTGCCTCCACACCGACGAAGTGATATGTCGCGGCACTTAAACAGCGACTTGTAAAAATGAGGAACTTTTCCGTTGTTGTTTACCGCACTCACCGACACAAAAGACCTGTCAACCGAACAAAAGCTTTCGGTCATGTGACCAATAACGATCAAGCGCACACGTCAGGTATACATAGGCTGCCCTTGCGTCGTTTTACAAAGAAAATTGTCCATATATTACTTGCTATGGTTGTGCAATACCAAAAACATATAGGGATCCACAATCAAGGGAGCGAATAGGCCATTATTTTTTGCATTTTAGTATTGCAGTCAGTAACTTGAGCGACAAGTTCCCCTTTCACTTTCAAATGCCGTGGTCAGAGTCCAGGTATATCCGATATCCCCCAGTAGGCATGAGTCACCGCTCTACCAAACTATTTGCACATTCTGAATCTTTAATAACTTAAAAATATGATTTTACACAAAGAATATGTTATTCACAATATCTTCAATTTATTCAGCAATATTCTATTGTGTCTTCTCAGGTGTTTCCTGTGTTTAACCAACCTGAAAGAGAAAACAACGAGTTATGAAATTTCTAAAATTGTAGTTAAATGTAATAATTCATTCGCTCAAAATAAGACGCAACCGCCACAAAGAGAGCTAAACACATTCAAAAACTTCACGGCAGGTTCTAGTCGTTTTAGCTGAACTTGAGCCCCTACTACAGGTGAATAGTTCTCGAGTAGTATAGACTAGACTTTTAATTACCCATTACGTTACCATACAATAGCGAAACACTACTACGGTAGCATTTTACCTGGAAATTGACATTTCTCGAAAATGAAATTAATAATCAGATATTGTAGCTATTTTCGTAAACGGACCCGAAATAGTGCAGTGGCAAAAGTGGGGAAAATCCCCGAAGCCAATTACAAGTGAAAAATGTTAACTTAGGCCCCGCGAAAAAATATGATTATGTACAAACTAATAATAAAACAATCACAACAAAGTTGTTGTTGTTTTATATTTCGTCTACCACTTCCTTACGTATCGTCCCCAGGTCTTGATGTCGTCATACAGCTGGTTCCCAGGGCAGGCTGTGGAGCCCATGTCACGGTGTCCGTACAGAGAGTAGGTCGAGCTGATCTTACCCTGGAGCACACGGAAAACACGGTTTCGTCAGGAACCGTTCTTAAGAACGATCTAAAGGCTTTACTGTGTTGTGCAGTTTGTGTATTTGTGTGTATGTTGTCTTGTGTGCGTTGGAGGGTGGACTTCGTATACTTGTTTTCATCTTGCCTCTTGCTTGAAAACTAGTATGACTACTAGTCGCGATTACCCGTAATCTGTAACACATGGCCACTATATTTCTAATGTTAATTTGAGGTGGGATTTACACCTTTGTATTGTTCATCAAAGCAGAGTAGAATTCGAAATGTTTAAGCCAATACATGTATTAGGAGAGCTCTACTAGATCCTCCACAATATATAAGACAACGTAGCTCCTCCATAACCCTAAATTAGGGTTAGCTAAAAAAATTGGCAAAAACAAGAGTTCCGAGATCTCATACATCCATGAAATATGGGCTTGATATGTAAATGTAAATTTCTTCTTTAATTATGCAAATGACCTCTGCATTAACATGATATATGCATCGTGATGTATGTTACCTGTTGATTAACTTACAGATGTCCCAAGTACGACATTCCCATCATTCATACAATTTTCGCATTAATTATGCAAATTAGGTCATCATTTGCATAATTAATATCTGTTGTTGTTCCGCCTGCTATAGGTTACATACATTACATGTATGAAAGTAGTATTATGTAAAACACTGTAATTATAGAATTTTCTCATTAATTATGCATATTAAGTCCTCATTTGCATAATTTGCATTTAATTATGTACATCCCTCACTCAGCTACCTACACACCAAAAATTATGAAAATATGTTGTTCCTATCTGGACTTATTGGCTTTTAAACATTTCGCCAGAAAGTGCTCTGCAGTTCCAGAACAAGCTGCTAGGGGGACCAAACTCACATCACATATTCCTGACAGGAAAAGCAATCTGTCACCAAAACATCAAGACCATAGCATGTTCATGACAAAATATACAAAAACCGGAAGTGCGGCTGCAGTACCAAGGTCATCCACCAGGAGGCCCATATTTGACCTTGACCTTTGTCTTCCTAAGACTTACCAACATACCAAATATCATCATAATCCATAAAGGCGTTATGAAGTTATGGTGACTACAAATGTGCGGAAACACACACACACAGACACACAGACAGACAGACAGACACACAGACAGACGCGCCAAAAACAATACCTCCATTTTTCATGGAGGTAATAACCCAAAACCCAAACCTCTGCTTGCAGAGTAATGCAGCAGAGCTTCGGGAGAAGAAACAGCGAGACAAAGAAGCAACCAAGCGCACACAGAAACTGCAGTACCAGAGAAATCCCACAGGAGATGAGGTTCTTGGCAGCGCGGATGGCGGCGGAGTTCGGCTTCTGATTGGTGAATTCTCCGATGAAGCAAATCCCGATGGATACGTGATTCTGACCATACGCATGCGCGCCCACCTGGTCCCAGCCACGCCCTTCGTACACGTTGCCATCGTTACCGACCAGGAAGTTGTAACCGATATCTCCCCAACCTGTAAAGGCACGAGTTTCATGGGTTGAATAATACAACTGTACGTACTTTACTGTACTGGTATTCAAACTAGGTTTAAGATTTTTCTTCCATTTTATTTCTCCCACTCTTTCCCATCTTTTCTAACATCATCACAGTAACTATTCTAATAGTTTGGCTCTTCCACTGATGTTGAACTTTTTTTTGTTCCTAAGTTATTGTCTTATAATGTTGAACTTCCCCAACTACTTACACATGTACTATAGCACCTATGGTTTCCACAATTGCTGTGTTCCTCTTCCTTTAAAGAGATGGAGAAATTATTTCCCTGTGCCTTCCGTCATTTCCTTCCACGGTACATATAAACAGTGTTACGTCTGGTTCTCACCGTTGGAGTCCATGTGATAGTTCTGGAAGCCTCGGACCTTGGCTGAGCAGGAGGCCTGGTCGCTGCACGTCCCGCCCGTGGAGTGGTGGATCACAACCTGGGCAGGGCAGAAGGACCAACTCTCGTCCGTGGTTTACAAAACCTTCCATAGTGAAATAACACAAATAAATGTAGCGTCCTTCTGCACTGAGGTATGATACGGGCCTTTTTCTCAATTTTCGTTCTGTCATACAGATTATCAAACTTCTACACATGTTGTTTACAAGATCTATGATTAGATTTCGGCTATCAGAGAATTCCAGCAGCCAGAAAACGCCCACCAAAACATATCTCTATCTGCTTGAAGATTAGGCACAACCATGGAGGTAAATTATCACATTTTTCCCTCCATGGCACAACTAAGGTTTTCTTGCAAACCAGTGGGCATTGGATGGAGGGTACACATTTGTGTTGGTACTGGCACAACAAAAACATTATAATTGTAATACTACTGGCAAAAATAATATCTTGTATACTAAGATTTCAACTAAACAGCAGGTTTTTAGACCTCAAAGCTATGTATTTGATATCTATTGACGTTGGTCCTTTTTCACTTGCGATCTATTAAAACTTTACCTTCGGGACGGGCCGGCTGATGTACTGGACCCAGTTGCTGGACCGTGCGCCCCACTCCGACCGAGTCACGATCCGGGGGCAGCTTCCCGACAGGCTTCCGGCCGGGACGGAACCGCCAGCTAGACATTAACAAACTCATATCATAAACACATGCTGACTACAGTTACATATTCATTGATTTGGAAGTGTATTTGCTTGTGTTTGTAGGTATCTGAATGTTTGTAGAGTACCAGGAAGGCGTTGGATACCGCAGATTGACCTTAAGATCAAGTTGGAAGGCTGCGAGACTATACGTAGTCTTTAATTCAAGTATTGTAACGCTACGTGTAGTTCATATGTCCCCTATTGTAATGAACATGAAGTCCGTTTGAACGTCCAGTACCTGAGTAGTCCACACAGAGAGCGCAGTCACAGTGGCCGGTCTCATGCCCACACCAGCCCCACTCTGAGCAGCAGGGGTCCGCCGAGGCGGGGTTACACTCCCCCGGGGTGGCGCTCGGGGCGGGGTAGTTCGGGCCGCAGCGGCCGTCACCACGCCACCGCTGGGCCGCCGCTGGGACAGGGTTTCATCACGAAAATCAATGAACAACGGATCATAAATGTAGAAAAAAAATAGATAGACTTTGTATATTAGAGGTGACAGAAAAATGCTAAGAAAAGTGAATCACCCTTCCATATATGGACATTTAGTAGATGACGATTTCCGATCTCGAAATTACATTAGCTATATTCCAGATGCTTACTATTTTGATTCACTTAAGGGATATTGGTTTTCAAAATTTACGAATAAATGTTAATGAACGTTATACAGGTGTTTAGTCAAGTCGATAAAGTTTGTATCGTGGCATAAAGACAGAGAGGTGCGACTTATGGTTGTACAAGAAATACACTTTGAGAAACCTTAACACAGGATGTACCTTGACATACAAAAAATGCATGTCATTGAAGGTCATTAAATAAAGCAGGTTTCGCTTCGCAAACCTGTAAGCAATAAGAATGTCCAAATCTAGTTACAGTATGTTACAGATTTCTAACAAGCAACACGTGAGAATATATTTGGTGAAAGACTACTTTAGTGAAAGACGTTACCGTAGGACAGCAGACAGAGAAGGAAGATCAGTCCGTTAGTCGCCATGTCCAACAGCCGACTGTTTGGTGCACGTAGAACTACGGAAGTCTAATTACAGAATCACGAGGACATGAGTCCGGACTCCGAACGGCCTTGAACCGCTTCCAAGATGGTTTAGGGAAGCGTTTTAATGGAAAGTTGGCAGCTAGAGGTGAAAAATGGGAAATGTAATAAAGCGTTCAGGGCATTGTTATTGGGGGGAGCTAGTTAGGAAAGGTAAAAATAGTTTCAGGTGCTGTGTATGATAATCACAAAAGAAGACAATTTCATTCTGTTACAACGGAATGTTTCTGAAACCTATAACCCCAATGCACCGTTGCCATGCATGTACATTATTGCCTGCCTGGAAGCATCTCAAAGCGCTAAGGATAAGCTTAAGGGGTGAGCTTTGCTATCTCTGATTACATTTCTGTACAGAGAGTTAACAGCTCAAACAGTTCAGTTCTTGGTGGTTGCAAAATCTCAATGGGTCTATTCCAGGACCCGACAACCCACTGAATAAAAACATGAAATACAAATACGCACGAGTATCTACAGCGCCCTTTGGTGCGAACGAATGTATTGAATAGTATTGCCTTTATGAGAACTTGTGCAGATGGCGCTGGTCAAATAAACACGCACGCTCTTAAAGAGAGGGTCAAACTATTTTTTAATCAAAGATAAGATTATTTTTCAACTCAGGCATGAATATCTTTTTACTCCAATCTGCCCTTTATCACGACTGTTTTGAGCCCGTGAGTTTATGACAAATTTCTTCCTCTCTCGTACAAAAGCAGATAGCGGCTGGTATTTTCAACAGTATCTGGCCCTGAATGCTGGTTGGAAACGTTACTAGTATATTGCAGTAAACCGTACGGTTTGTAACATAAGCGGTTGAATTGTGATAATTGTTGAACTTACTCTTTGCGAGGTGTGATCAAGATAGTTTTAATTCTTACACCCGAGTAACACTCTCACCAAAAATGTACGGAAACTTAACTTTGATCGATCATATCTCGATCCATTGATTCTTTCATTAATTGTTTTATATATCATAAGAAGACGTGTTATTTTTGATCGATGCAGCTATAGTCACGATATAAAATCTTCAAGATGTGGATGAAGCTATTGCTACTCTAAACCCCTGGATGGTCGGACCATCGTGGCGCGCCTGACCAGTGTTAAAATCGGGCGGCTCCATTGTACTTGTAGCTGTCTTACGCAATATTTCCAAGCTGT